>NC_069723.1:5055304-5097804 GCF_027358585.1 Pangasianodon hypophthalmus
CTCGATTGTGCTGTACTTGGTTTCCCTCACCAAGAGTTTCCGGCTGATGTACAGCATGGGGCGGTCCACCCCCTCCACCACCTAGGACAAAACGGCCCCCAGCCCTCTGTCCGACGCTTCAGTCTATAGAAAAAGGGAAAGAAAAGTCAGGTGACTGCAACAGTGGGCCCCCACACAAAACCACTTTTACCTGGCAGAAACCCCGCTTGCACGGCTCTGTCCACTGGACCGGATCTGGTGACACATTTTTTGTGAGGTCAGTCAGCGGGCTGGTGATGTATGAAAAATTAGGTACAAACCTCTTATAATAGCCAGCCAGCCCCAAGGAACTGCCACCTTTTTGGAACCTCCATTTTGGTCTCGTGTCTTGGGCAGGCCCCAATTGCTGCTGTCTTATCAATTTGGGGACGCACCTGCCCATTGTCCAAGTGGAAGCCCAGACGCTGTACTTCCACTCGTCCAGTTGCTCGCTTCTTTGGGTTTACTGTGAGTCCTGCCCTTCTCGAGGTTCTCATAACAGCTCTCAGATGTTGTAAATGCAGCTGCCAATCATTGCTATAAATTATCATATCATCTAAATAAGCAGCGGCATACGCATTGTGTGGGCGAAGGATTCTGTCCATGAGACATTGAAACATCGCTGGGTCCCCAAACAACCCAAACAGAAGGGAGAAAAACTGGTGTAACCCAAACGGTATGGAAAAGGCCATTTATTTGAGTCAAGGGAATCTGTCAGTACCCCTTTTCTAAAGTCTACACAAACGGCCCAGGAGATTGAGGTGGTACATTTGAAGTGTATCGCCTCTATCCATTCGCCTGACCTTATAGTCAACTTCTCCGACTTGCCGTGTGACCTCAAAGGGTCCTTGCCACTTTGCGAGTAATTTGGAGCTCGAAGTGGGTAGTAAAATGAGTATTCTATCTCCCAGTGCAAATTCCCATAACTGAGTACCGTATATACCGCCAGGATTGATGTTTTTGTGCCTGTAGCAAATTCTCCTGTGTTAATTGCCCCAGTGTATGGAGTTTAGGTCTCAGGTCAAGAATGTACTGAATTTCATTTTTGCTATTAGAAGGTCCCTCCTCCCAATTTTCTCTAATGATGTCTAAGACACCACGAGGCTTGCACCCATGCAATAATCCAAATGGGGAAAACTCCGTGGAGGTTTGGTCATTTGTACTGCAAATTACAGGGGCTTGAGGCACTTATCCCAATTCCACGCATCATCATGAACGAACTTACGAAGCGTTTGTTTAAACCATTCAATCAATGCATCCGTTTGCGGATGGTAAACACTGGTGCAAATCAATTTAATTCACAGTAATCTGTAAAGTACGCAAAATGTCCGTGACATGAACGTAGTGCCCTGGTCAGTCAGGATCTCTTTTGGGATCCTGACTCGGGAGATAACACGAAAGAGCTCCTCTGCAGCCCTGCGTGCTGATAGGTTGTGCAGGGGCACTGCCTCCAGATAACACGTTGCATAATCCACCGATACTAATACAATACCTCACATGCTCACATCCTCACAGCCTCACATGCACCTTTGATATGTTATATAGAGTGTACGGCATCACTCTATATAACATATCCTTAATAATTGAAAAGTACAGGTGGGTGAGCACAACATTAGGCTGAATTTGCTGACCATCAAATACTCTCGCGTGGTTGAAGGTGTGCCTCAGGGTCTCGTCATGCAACTGCTCCAAGGGAAAATCTCCGATCGGAATCCTTGCCAAGGGTGGAGGGGCAGAGCCCTCCCCACCCTCTGTCCCCCGATGCGGAGCTGACGTCCACAGCCCGGGCAACGCCTCCCCAGCCAACAGCAGGACCCATCCACAAAAATTTTCCTCACTAACGCCTGAAACCCTGGCCAGTTTGTCCCAAAAATTAGTGCGTGGATGAGGCGAGGAGTAACCACCGCCTCCACTTTATGCTTTTGGCCCCAGAATTTAATACCAATATTCATGAACATCCTCGTGCACACACCTCACTTTCACCAATCGTGCATTCCCCAGTGCCCCACATTGAACAAAGTTTTGATGGACAGTGGTCTGGTTACACCCTGTTTTGGGTTCCATGCACCTCAATTCCAGGGTCCTCCGCCAGCTGCATGGCTTTGTCCAGGGAAGTGATGCAGGAGCATCACCAGCTTGAGGATCCATTATGCGTCTTGCTCCTCTGCCATCAACCACCGGCAATAGGAGTCCTAAAGCTGCTGCGTGAAATTGAAGGGGCTGTCGATCTCTGAGAGCTGCATTGACCAGAAGTGTCAACGGTGCTCTTCAGGTGTCCAGCCTACCTGCTTCAGGACCACCCGCTTGACGCTGGAATCTGCAATGGCAGCTGCTGGGTGGCGAGCTGGGCTTCCCCCGATAGCAATGGGAGGAGTCACAGAGCCCATTCCTCCTCCGGCCATCCCCACACAGCTGCCACACGCTTGAAGAGCTCCAGGATGGCCCCCAGATCATCCACGGAGGGGTTGGGCTTGGAAGAGCAGCTGCTGCTCGCGGCGCAGGTCAAGGAGTGGTGTTGGGTTTGGTAGAGGGTGGCGAGGGCCATGATGATCTCAGCTGGAGGGGAGGTTTCCATGGCAGTATCGGAGTCTACCTCAATCCCGGGTTTCGGCACCACTGTAGAACCCCGCTGTGTGAGGGCGTACAGGAAGACTCGAAAGACAGGCAGAATCTTAACTGAGCACCAGGCTCACGTTTATTCAGACCGCGCTTTTCAGCGCACTTTCAAAACTCAACAGAAAATACTCGCAGCCTTCGAGTATTGAACCTTTGCTCTGTCAGGTTCAGGTTCACGCTTCTTGGTGTGGGTATGTGAGTGTGCATGTGTGTGTCTCACAAGCTCTTGCCAAGTGGTCTTGCACTCTCTCTCTCGCTTACTCACAGGTTATGGGAATCACTGAAAGCACAAACAGACACAAATAAGTAGACTGCCAGTAATCAGACACAGGTGAGAATCATCACACGTTACCTGCCAGTTTGACTCGGCTCCTCTTCGTCCACAGCTGACACTCGACCACTCCCCTGCCACCCCAAATAGATTTATAAAAAGTTAAATATTTTAATAAACTATTTTAAAAAGAAAGTGCAGTTAAACTGAGAGCTGTAGTACTTTTAGTGACGTTACTGCAAGACTCCTTAAAGGTGGGCAGGGCTTTGGTTGTCGTTGTACTCTGTGTTTTTTTCCACCCAAACTGTAACTTTTACATAAAACTATTACTACAGAAATTAAATTACACAAGCATTACACCACAAGCATAAGGGATACATTTATTTTTATTTTGTAAATAAAATTATATTTATCAATGTGGGTGCAAAAACCACAGATACTATATACACATACAACAATAGACACATACTAAGAGACTCTACACGTTTACACAGAAATACATTCTGTATATATATGATATATAACACATGAAAGACCAGTTCTTAAAATGTCACTGTTTTACAAATTAGAAGTTAATGGTCAAGGAGCGCTTGGTGTTGGGTTTGGTAGAGGGTGGCGAGGGCCACTGAAAACAACAACTGAAAACATACACGAGTTATAAAGGTGAAAGGTGCACGTGCCAGTTGTCATAGAATATTTACATAATTCTCAGGAAGGGGTGTGTAAACTTTTGAACAGATCATTTTGACTGATGTAGCATTCATATTTTACATACTAAGCAATTGTGTCACGTGTAATGATGAAACCCAACACACTCGATGTCTTATTAGTGTAAATTGTATTTCTTTGCATTCATTTCCCTTGAGGGTGTGTAAACTTTTGCACTCAAATGTGATCTGGACTCTAGAGTACACACACACACACACACAAAGCTGTAGATTGATCTTTCTTTAGCTCTCGGGGGCTAAAAGTTATTGAAGATGATTATCCTCCTTAATGTCATTACCAGTCCTTTGCCTTTCCAAACAAAGACAACACACACTTATACACATACACACACACACACACTGCTTGTGGGGACCAAATGTTCACAGAAGCCCAATAATGATTATGAGACCCTCGGGCTTACATGTAGTTAATTTACTATAACATTTAACTGTATACTGACATTAACACATGCATGCGTGCACACACACACGCGCACACACACACACACACACACACACACATCTTTCTGAGGACCTTCCATTGACCTAATGATTACTGTAGATAATTAACACTGTGCTAATTCTAACTCCAGCCTCAGTTATGAGAGGATATATTCCTCTATAAGGTTCTAAATAACAAGCTTTTTTTTATGAGGACTGTATGATCGGATGACCGAATGGTCCTCACAAAGGCCTAAAGAAATCTACACACACACACACGCACACACACACACAGGTTTCTAAGTCAGCCTTCAGATAATTACAGGTCACACAGAAATAAACAGCAGAAATACTTTATTAAATTAAAAATTAAAATTAAATGTGTTATTATCTTTGTATTAAAAGTAATTTATATTAAATTCTACACTCAATAAACAGTTTAAAGTCAAAACAGAAGTGTTTTTATTAATTATGTTGTTAATTATTGTTTAATTATTTTTCAGGTTATTGGTCCTTGAGGTGCATCTGATTGGCCAATGGGAGCTTATTTTGCATATCATTATGCTATTACTCTACCTAATTACTCCTTATAGATGTGTGTGTTTGGGTGTATTACCTGCTGAAGGACAGTGTGTACTTTTGTGTGCCTTGATTACTGTGTAAATGACATTTATGTCCATGGATCAGTGCTCACTGAAACAGAGACTGGGCTATGGTGATGTTCACAGAGTTTTATTTTTCTGTAATGAGGATACATGATGTAAGAACACTTACATCATGTATATATACACTTACAGATTAATCATCAACACTGTGCTGTAATGTATCTTTATAGATCACAAACATTTACACATAATTACGGATTAGACTGCTCTGTAATTAATACTAATAAATACTAATTTATAATGACGTGAAAATCAGAGAAAATGGCATTTCTAATTTTTCTGATAGCAAATCAGGGACAGTTATTAATTTTACCATGGATTTAACGAATTAAAAATTGTGTGTAATCGTTGATATGGTGAAGTTTTCTGTAAAGAGATATTTAAAATTTATGGAAGGAGTCTCCAGTGTCAGCACTTTGTAACAGTCAGAGGTAAAGCTGTAAATTTAAGTTTTCCAAAATCTTCAGAACTGAGGGGTTTATGCTTTGAGGTTTCTTGGTAACATGACAAGCTGTGTTTTTTTGTCTTATTAACTTTGAGAGAGAGAGAAAAGAGAGGCTGGTGAGGGAGCGACTGTTTTTAGCTGCTGTAATGTGTGGCATCACAGATCACATAATGATGTCACATTATTACCAGGTCTGAAATGTCTCGTGTTGTTGAACGAGGGTCCAGTCATCGGTCTGTCCCACACTCCCATACTTTTGTAACTCACACACGCTGTGCTGTGAAGTCTCAGGCTTGTATTGTTGATGGGAGAGTGTGTGTGTGTGTGTGTGTCCTCAGGGAGGGTCCCTCACACTCACTCTGTGTAATAAAGTCGAGAGAGAAAGGCTCAGTCACAGGTGGACCTGCTGAAATATGGCCACTGTGGAGTGCCGAGGGAGACGCACACACAAAAACACACAGTGCTGAAATATGGCTGATGTACATTATCAGGGGAGAGGAGGAGAAGACACGGCCTTCGGCTATTCGAGATTCATCTTTATGAAGAATGACAAAACACTAAATGCTAAACACACACATGCGCGCACACACACACAGTCGTACACAACCTTACACAGTCTTGTACATCGCCCCCTCCTACATTGCCTCAAAATTTCTCAAATTTCCGCTCAGCAGACATGACTTCCTCTTACTTTTTGTTAGTCCTCCATCTACATCTGTTCTTCTCAGTGCCTGCATGTGTGTGTATGTGCCTGGTCTTTGTCAGCTGTAACTGATTCAGTGCTGAGGTCCTGTTTTTAACTCTAATGGACTTTCTCAATGGTCCCATTCACTCTTTCTTTCTGATAAAGACACATTTTTATGCTGCGTTCAAACTCACTCACATGTCGCTGTTTTTATTGTATTATTATCAGGGGGCCAAGCACTGAAGGTGCATAGGCAGCCTATTGTTATTCTATGTTTTCTTATTATTATTATTATTATTATTATTATTATTATTATTCTGCCTATGGTGTCTATGGGAGTCCATAGAGCTATCTGGTAAAAAGTTGTGAAATTAGACACACTGATTGGGAAGGGTCTAAGGAACATACTGACCAAATTTGGGCCAACTGTTGTCAACGTTCTAGCACCACCACCACCGGGTCAAATTTGGGCCTAATTTGGAAGTTTGTCAGAAACAGTTTTTTCAATACTCCTCCTACAACTTTTGCCCAATCATCACCAAATTTGGCACACATCATTGTCAGAGTAAGCCTCACAAAACATATCAAAAGAATTTTGAATAGTCCTAAGGTTTTGCCCATAATGGGTCAACAAATCTGATGGTGAAGCCACCAAACACGAAGCACAACGACTTTGTGCACTGACACAAAACTTGGTAGGCATCTTCAGGACCATGACCTAAGGCTATGCAACAAATTTTGTGATAGTGCCACCTCCTGGTCAAAAGATACAATGACATGCCATAAATGCTTCCATCTAAGTGCCATTTTTGCTCCTCCTCCTCCAAATGTTGTCCAATCTTCACCAAATTTTGCTCACATCATTTTGAGATCTGTCTAAACAAAATTAATCAGCGGAACTTTGATATTCAAAGCCGTTCTCCCATAACGGACTGGCAAATGCATCAAACAGGTTATGCATAGGCTGTATCTCAGTAAGACATTTGCATATCGTCACGAGGCTTGATCTTCAGGGCCTCGCCCTAATGTCCCCAAAAAAGTTCAATGACCGCACCACCTATGGTAAAAAACTGCGACAACTTCCATAATTGTCAAGTGCTGCCAATGCTCTAGCGCCACCTTCAGGTTAGATTTTGGCCTAACTGGAAGTACATTTATTGCACAAAGTGAGGAAAAAGGCCCAGACTGATGAGAAAAAAAATACCTTAAATGTTTTTAAATTGCAAGAAGAAAATAAATTTTAGGTCAGAGCAGTAGCAATCAGGATCAAAGGTCAAAGTAGCAACAGACAACTCCACAGGTCACAACAGTAGGGGCAGCTGCAAGCAGCATTTTCGGGGAACATTCACAGACCTGCTGCCCAATTGTTCATCTAGACCTTCCCTCCTACAGTCAGAGAATTCCACCATTGTCCATGGACAAAACATACAAATCATGAGTGAAACTACAAATCACTCTTGAATCCCTTTGCCTAAAGTTATGGCTCTGTTTTCCTGTGATTGCTTAGGCAACAATTGTAGCAGGTCTGTGAATGTGTGGCTCACTGTGTCTGGGTGCTTAGCCCCCGAAAATGCTGCTTGCAACTTTAATTATTATTATCATTATTATTATTATTATTGCCATGGGTTCTTTTATTGCTTTACATGGCTACACACGCATACACACATACACACACACACAAACAGACACACACACACTCCTTGACCTCGAGTTACTTTGACCCTGTTACCCCCCGAAAAACGCAACAATCTGCTTGTTCAGATTATATATTTATTTCTGTCTCCTTTTACTTGAACACACACACACACTGGTTGCCGGGGTGACAGTGCGTTATCGTAGCCTTGTTCCTGAGGCACCTCTGCCGGATCCATGCTAACGCGATTAGCCGGCTGCAGCAGGGCGCAGGCTAATGGAATTAGCGTTCAGCTAATGGTGGACCGGAGAGAGAGGGAGGGCAGAGAAGGGAGGTGTGTGTGTGCATGCGTGTGTGTGCGTGTGTGTGTATTGGACCCCCTTGTGAGTTTTAGACATGTCAAATAAATGCATTTTTTGTTCAGTGAAAATTTAACTTTTAACCAAAAAACAAAAAGTTATTATTTCCTTTAAGTTACTGAGGTTTATCATTATTCAGCTTCATGTCACTTACACATGTGAAAACTAGCACGTGTTCATCATAGATTTACTAAACATCATCAGGAAGCGACTGAGTGTTTGCGTTTTATTGGTAATCTGTGTAAAACATTCAAGTTCATATAGTAATTTAATTAATAAAAATATAATTTCAGAATTTTCTGCTTTAGTACAAGAGTCAGAATGCTGATTAATGAAATATCTCTTTTATATTTGCTGTCTTTTCTCATCTCTCTCTCTCTCCTCTTTTTTCTCTTGTCTTCTTTTGATTTCTCTCTTTTCTCTCTCTTCACTTCTCTCTTTGCTCTCTCTCTCTTTTCTCTTTTCTGTTTGCTCTCTCTGTTTTCTGTCTTCTTCTTCTTTCTCTCTTGTTAATGCACAATCCTCACATCATCTCAATAAAACAAGAAGTGTTTCTGTAGTTATAATGATATAAGCCCCACCCTCTGTCTCCCCCTTACAGCAATCAGGAGGAAGGAGAATGGCTGGTATGATGAAGAACATCCACTGGTCTTCCTCTTCCTTGGCTCTTCAGGAATTGGTAAATGATTTAATTTATTCCGTGTTGTTTTATTACACCCTAATACAATTTCACCCTTAATCGAATGTTACTACAGTTTACAAATGTAGGCGTAAACCTTTCACACTTTATTACAACTACACGTTGTATTTACCTATTACACACTTTATTACATATTGTTACATTCTGTTACACTGTGTTTTACCCAAATACAACTTTATTATATACATGTTATATTAACCTATTAGATACTTATTACACTTTCCACATTTTATGTTGCATTTACATTACTTACACACTCTTAACACATTATGTTCACGATACGCACTTTGTTACACATTAAACACTGTTGCATATTAGATTTACATGTCACATACATTGTTACACACTGTTACACATTACTTTCCCATACTGCTGATATGAAAACAGTGAAGAAGATGCAGCTAACACTTTTAGCTCTGAAGCTAACACTTTTTCCTGATGAAGTAGATTATTTGAGGTGTGTATCAGTGATGTCAGTTATTCACTTTCTCAAGACACTGAGACTGAAGTTTAAGCTCTAACTGAACTTTAGAGAGAACGTTCACTGATTCATGGCCTTTAGTTCCTCTACACACACACACACACACACACACAAGGGGACTTAGTTGTTTGTTTGTTGGAGGAGATGAATGCTGATTGTCAGATGTCTCATATCCCATCTCTCCTCTGACCAACAGCATTACTATTCAGCAGCCTTGAGCGTGCTCCACATTTATTTATATTAAAGTTCATATGAGGAATATTTATTTACTCAGAGACAGGAGTGATGAGAGAGACAGAGTGAAAAAGATGGAAAAGACAGAGAGAGAGGGAGAGAGAGATAACAGACTGGAGGGATGACAAAAGGAAAAAAGCAGATGCATGAAGCAGTGATCTTGTCGGCATGATGATTACAGACCTGCAGTGCTGGAGAACAGAGAATGGTTCCGCGGTCACGCAGTGCTAAATTTATCATTACGCTCGGATTTTTGCGAATTTAACTCAGCATCAATTCCTAATACAGTGATGTTGTAACATCAGGAGTTTATAATGACTTTTACCTGTGTGTGTGTGTGTGTGTGTGTGTGTGTGTGTAGGTAAAACAGAGTTGGCTAAGCAGGTGGCTCGTTACATGCACAAAGACATCAAAAAGGTCAGCATTACACACATCGATGTAAACAATAACATTGAAGCCTCGATCTGTTCTCTGATCACCGCCTTTATATACACAGGGTTTCATCAGAATGGACATGTCTGAGTTCCAGGAGAAACACGAGGTAACACACACACACAGGATCATAAACAGAGTCTATTCAGAAGTTACATGAGAGTTACGCACATAGGGGCGAAGTTTGTCTTAAACAGAGGCATTTTTCAGTTATGCGTGATTTTAACCTTGAGCATAAGCACATTTTGATTTAAGCACATATAATAGCGAGTTAATATAAACGTGTCATTCATGTTACATCCTGAACTACTGTCTGAGCCGTGCTGTTATACAAAAGTAATGCACACTTTCTGACCATGAAAATTTTTTCCACCCAGAGGACATCAAAGGAGATGCATCTTAATCAGAGACATCACTTATCTTGGGGGTGAATTTTTAATGGATAAAATGATGACTGTACTTGAAGTTTCTCTGTAAGCATAGTAGATGAGCTCTCGGTCAGATTATCCTTCACACCGTGGGCAGCCTCGGAGGCGTGAACTACATGCATGCGATTTTAATCTGGAGCTTAGAACCTGACGTAACTTTTGAACTGTGAATTCGGTTCGGTGTGTATTAAAGGTGATGTGAGTGTTTTAAAGGTGTTATTACTTGTGACCTCCACTCCTGAGCTGTCACTCTTACTCTAGTTTAGTGGATCTCTGTGCTGACCTTGAGCTTTAACACACACACACACACACTGTGTGTATGTCTGTGTTCGTTGCTTTAGGTGGCTAAATTTATCGGTTCTCCACCGGGGTACGTGGGTCATGAGGAAGGAGGTCAGCTCACTAAACAGCTGAGGCAGTGTCCGAATGCTGTGGTGCTCTTCGATGAGGTGGATAAAGCACATCCTGACGTCCTCACCATCATGCTGCAGCTCTTTGATGAGGTCAGAACCCTAGGATTGCTTAGTCAATGAATCATTACTGTTACTGAGTGAGTGAGTCACTGACTTACTCAGTCACTGTGTCAATGTGTCAGAGTCCCTGAATCACTGTGTGTGTGTGCGCATGTGTGTGCATGCATGTGTATGTGCGTGTGTGTGCACTTAGTCAATGAGTTACTGAGCCACTGTTACTTAGTTACTGACTCAATGAGTCACTGAGTTACTATTCACTGTGTCAATGAGTCTCTGTGTTAGAGTCCCTGACTCACTGTGTCACTGATGCACTGTGTCACTGATTCACTGTGTCACTGATTCACTGTGTCACTGAGGCATTGAGTCGCTGATACACCATGTCACTAAGGCACTGATTCACTGTCACAGTATCTGCTGATTCCCTGAGACACTGATTCACTGTCACTGTATCGCTGATTCACTGAGACACTGATTCACAGTGTCACTGTATCGCTGATTCACTGTGTTACTGAGGCACTGATTCACTGTTTCACTGTATCGCTGATTCACTGTGTCACTGATTCACTGTGTCATTGTATCGCTGATTCACTGTGCCACTGTATCGCTGATTCACTGTGTCACTGATTCACTGTGTCATTGTATCGCTGATTCACTGTGTCACTGTATCGCTGATACACCATGTCACTAAGGCACTGATTCACTGTCACAGTATCTGCTGATTCCCTGAGACACTGATTCACTGTCACTGTATCGCTGATTCACTGAGACACTGATTCACAGTGTCACTGTATCGCTGATTCACTGTGTTACTGAGGCACTGATTCACTGTTTCACTGTATCGCTGATTCACTGTGTCACTGATTCACTGTGAGGCACTGATTCACTGTTTCACTGTATCGCTGATTCACTGTGTCACTGATTCACTGTGTCATTGTATCGCTGATTCACTGTGTCACTGTATCGCTGATTCACTGTGTCACTGCTTCACAGTGTCACATGATTGTTGAGTTATTTTACTGAAATATCTCTGGGTCAGGGACGTCTGACAGACGGGAAAGGAAAAACCATTGAATGCAAGGACGCCATTTTCATCATGACCTCCAATGTGGCAAGCGATGAAATTGCCCAGCATGCACTGCAGCTCAGACAGGAAGCTCGGGAGCAGAGTCGCCACCGTCTGGCAGACAATCTGGGTGAGACGTCTTTTTATTAACCTCATTATCTCCCCAATTCCCAGTCAGCTCTTCCCTATCACACCACAGTTATCAACCTTTCATAAGCTGCAGTAACACTGAATATCCTCTGTGTGTGTGTGTGTGTGTGTGTGTGTGTGGTTGGTTTATTCCAGATGGAGTTCAGCATAGTGAGAAGATTACCATCTCTAAGACGTTTAAAGAGGACGTGATTCGGCCTATACTGAAGGTACAGACATTTCTGTATGCACCGACAGTATGTTATATATTTCATCCTTTAGATCCTACTCGACATGGTGAGATATAAATAAAGGCAGAGCCTAGTGCTGTTATCTGTTATCGATGCTGGTTACTCTGTATCAGGAGCTGAGATTAACTGTTTGATTAGAGATATACACACACACACACACTCTCTCCAGCCAGTCAGAAACAAGGATTTGTCCATGGCCATGGTATATAAAGTGATGGTGGAATCCTATTGGCCTAGTCGTCGTGGAAATGGATTGTGATTGGTGCTTTGTTCTTTCAGGCCCAGTTCAGACGCGACGAGTTTCTGGGACGGATTAACGAAATTGTTTACTTTCTGCCTTTCTGCCACTCTGAGCTCATTCAGCTCATCAACAAAGAGCTCAACTACTGGGCCAAAAAGGTACTGAGTGTGTGTGTGTTTGTCTGTGTTTGTGTGTGTGTATGTGTGTGTGCGTGTGTGTGTGTGTGTGTGTGTGTGCTCGTGCACGTGACAGTTAAAAGGCTGTAGGTACAGAGCCATTTCTCTTTGTGCTGTTGATATGAAGCATACCAATAAACACATTAAACACACACACAGAGGGAATCAATAACAGGCCATTCATAAATATTTAAATATGAATAAAACTCAATTTCTGTCTCACACACACACACACACACACATCCTGTAGCGAGAGAGTTGTGTACAGTGTTGTGTGTTGTGTAGTGTTGAGTACAGTGTTGTGTACAGTGTTGTGTGTTGTACAGTGTGTTATATAGTGTTGTGTGTTATACAGTATTGTGTGTTGTACGGTGTGTCGTACAGTGTTGTGTGTTGTGTTCTGTTGTGTACAGTGTTGTGTGTTGTACTGTGTTGTGTACAGTGCTGTGTACAGTTTTGTGTTGTATAGTGTTGTGTACTTTGTTGTGTGCTGTACAGTGTTGTGTAGTGTTGTCCATAGTGTTTTGTGTTGTACAGCATTGTGTACAGTGTTGTGCAGTGCTTTGTGTTGTAAAGTATGGTGTACAGTGTTGTGTGATGTACAGTGTGTTGTACAGTGTTCTGTGTTGTACACTGTTGTGTACAGTGTTGGGTACAGTGTTGTGTTCAGTATTGCTTGTTGTACTGTGTTGTGTACTGTGTTGTGTGTTGTACCGTGTTTTTTACAGTGTTGTGTATAGTGTTGTGTGTTGTACAGTGTTTTGTACAGTGTTGCATGTTGTGTACAGTGTTGTATACAGTGTTGTAATGTTGCAATGCTCAAATTCCTGGTGTTTTTTCATTAGTGTGACACTAAGATTACATCTCCTGGTATCGGATGTTGTTACCGGAAAATTTTTATCCAGTAAATGAGCACAATATCGGACGAACACTCAGCACCCATGTTAGTATCAATACATGCCTTAAAAATTATTTATTTTTCAGCTGCATAGAGAGAAATTTCTGTTTTGTATTAAATCATATGAGAACAGAAAAAGTAATCACCTGCAGTTCCACCACCACGTACCCCACCCACCCCCATAACTGCCCCCAGAACTAAAACCCCCACATCCCCCTTCCCCCATCCCCACTTACTCTTTGAATTTTACCCCTTGTTTTTTTGTTTTTTTTTACACTTTATTTATCTTATTTATGCAGGAATGTGTTTCCCTCTGTGCCACTGTACCCAGACGCACACACACACACACACACATGCATGCAGACATGAGAATGGACGAGTGTGTGTGATGAAAGTTATATCTATCCATCAGTTTTGTGTCATAAGCACACAGAGAAAGAGAGAGAGAGAGAGAGAGAGCTGTATGTATATTTCTGTATAGCTTAAGATCTACAGAAGTGAAGCTCTTTAGAGCCAGTGGAAGTTCAGAGGAGAATCCAGAAAAAATTCCCAGATATAGTGGATGATCCAGGACTTGTTCAGCATGTGAGGTGTGTGTGTTTAGCTTGAAACTGATGCTGTCAGTTACAGGTTCAGTGCTCAGGATCAGAACGTTGTAAGTTTAAATCCCAGCACTTGCAGAGAGCCATGATTAAAACCATTAGCCATGTTTTTTATACAGGATTGAATCCTGTCTCACTGCACACTGATGTGGATGAAATGTGAACAAGGTTAAACTGAAGCTCTCCCTCTCTCTCCCTCACACACACACAGACGTAGTTCACTTTAACACTCAGTCCTCAGTTTTTGTGTTTTTTTTGTCCCTCAGGCCAAACAGAGGCACGACATCACCCTGTTGTGGGAGCGAGCTGTGCTAGAGCTGCTGACTCGAGGATACAACCTCCACTACGGTGCTCGCTCCATCAAGCATGAGGTAGAAAAATCAATCAATAACACCATCAATACACAATAGACTAATCAATACTGCACACACTCACACACGCGCGCACACCAGGGTGTCAGGAAGAGAGAAATATGAGGAGAAGAAACAATAATGGTTCTTATTGGATTGGAGGCTCTATACACAGATATTGGCTTATGGGCTGGGCAGGTGTGTGTGTGTGTATATGTGTGTGTGTGTTGAGCTAAACTTTTTGCTGTGATGTCAGATTTGCTGTGATGTCAGATTTGCTGTTCGGTCTAAAACCCAAAAACTGTTTTTATTTATTTAGGTAATAATAATGATAATTAATGATATGAGATTAAATAAATTAAGGACTGTTAACATTTTTTTGACGTACATTTTTTCAAATTGTTTTAATACTCATTATTTCATTCAAATGCTGACACACACGCGTACACATTAATATTATTATAGTAGTAGTAGTAGTTTTTTTTATTTTATTTTATTGCTATAAACTTTATTACTATTACTTTAGGATTATGAGTAAAAACGTGTGATATAACGCTGTAGCTGTTTTGGTGCTGGAGCAGCAGATAAAGATGCTTAAATTAAATATCAACATCACTATTATAAAGTGTGATACATTTAGCAAATGTAGATATAATTTAATATCGACACAATACATAACAATTATTGTTTTTTAATAAATAAAATGCTAATAATAATATAAAAATATTTTCTGTATGCTCCGTGTTCGTACTGCACCTCTTCAGTTTAACAGGAAATCTGCTCTAAATCAGCACTGCTCTGGTTTTGTAGGTGGAGCGTCGAGTGGTGAACCAATTAGCTGCAGCGTATGAGCAGGACCTCCTCCCTAAAGGCTGCACACTCCGCCTCACTGTGGATGGAGAACTGGGAGACGAGGAGGAAGGACGAGTGAGTCCTTCTCTCCGCCTGGAGCTAGTGGATAAAGACAGTAAAACACGAAAGCTGGAAATCCATCCACCGCTAAACCCAGAGCAGGTGGCGTACGCACACTAACTCGCTCCTAAACACCCCTGCTAACTTCCTGCTAAACACCTGCTAACCTCTTGTTAAACACCAGCTAACTTCCTGCTTATCTCCTGAGTGGTTCTGCTGTGACGTCATTACTCCTGGTGAAGGGACTCTTTATGGGGGGTGCACCAACACCCTGGACATTAAATACACTGATTCTCAAGGTTCTGTTCAGAAGGTCAAAGAACTGCTCCCGTGTTATCATTTTTCAAAAAAGAGGAAATTCTATACGACTGATAGAGCACCGATTCAGCCTTTGGGTTGTTGATCAGAAGGTTCCATCCCAACACCGCTGATCTGTCCTTAACCTTCATCATCTGTATGTTACTGTGGACACAACCACGCACCAAATAAATAAAATGTCAATATTATTTAGGAATAAAATATTTACAACTGAAAAATCATATTTGTGTGTTAATAATATTAATGTTCAGCCAATAAAAACACAGTTTTGACTTTCATTATAATCTTTTTTTGTAACTGATGATGTAAACAGGTTTTGGTAAAATAGTAAAATATCTCTGTGCTCACAGTTTCAGGACGTGATAAAAATAAAGTTCTGGGTTTCCATCATGATGTGGTGAAGTGAGCGATGTCATTATAGTGGTCACATGACTGTTACATTATCACAACCTTACATAAATACTGTGTATATAATGAGCTTTACTGCTAAATCAAATGCATTTCCACATCACGCCTCAGGTACTGACATTAGAAATAAAATCATTTTTCAAATAAATAATAAAAATTTTCTTAGATTAATTTCATATGTCTAATTAATTAATCTGCAGGTGTTTAAAATAAATAAATGTCATTCTGGTCCATTAAAACAGAATAAAGTTAATGAAACCTCTGTGTGTGTGTGTGTTTAACTGCATTAAAGACCATGAAATTTAAAGAAGTGATGCTCAATACAGAATGCGTTGTCCTCTACAAGCCTGCTGCTTAAACACGGTGGAAAGATTTCGTCTGAGAATGTGAAGCGTGTGGGTGTGGGTGTGGGTGTGGGTGGTGTTTAAATGATGAACAGAAACAGTCAGAGAGGAACACACTCCTCTGTTTCACAGCATCCCTCCATACACATGTAGAGCCTCGCTTCCTTCCAACTGAGAACGAATTAACATAAAAACACACCACAGTGGCATGCGGGCTATTCCACTGACCACACACACACGTCCCTCCTCCACATCTGTGTGTGTGTTAGAGCTCTTTTCTCCCCCTCTGTTCTCCTGATGTCATTTCTAACGGTCAGAAACTTGGACAAGACAAACTTAAAGTATCAGTTTATACAGAGTAAAGACACTTTTGGACAGAAAAGTGCTGAGACGGAGACAGAGATGCAGGGAAGATGGGAATATTGGAAGACGGGAATATTGGATGACAAGCCGGAGTCCATTTGTGAAGGAGACGGAGTGTGCTAAGTGTTACTGTGCAAAAAAAAATCGTTCTGTCAAATTCAGTTAGAGAGCGAGACAGAAAAGTGCTTCACGTCCGGAGAGGTTTAGACGCATTTCTCCCTCTGTCTCTCTCACACACTTGTGCATACACAAACTTTCCATCATACACTCTATATCCCAGCTCAGAGGAGTTTTTATTTCTATCTGTCTAACAGCATTTCTCTCTGAGTGACTTCCTTTAATTCTTCTCTCTCTCTCTCTCTCTCTCTCACACACACACTCACACACAGATGTTTGTAGAGACATTTCTATCCATCTATACTGTTCCCATTTTCTTACCCACAATGCAATTTTCATAATAATGCCCCCATTTCAGATCAAAACACACAGCCCTGAAACCATCAACAGTCATTTTGTTCATTAATGATGTTTACTGCCTTTAGCGTACCATGCAAACTGGTGGCTATAAGCTTCCACTACGTGTTACCGACACCAGTCCAACATAAAAAAAACAAATGTCACATACTGAACACTGAACAACTGGTTTAATGTTGTACGCTTTCACTTCAGCTTGAAATCAGCGATTCACAAAGAGGAAAAAAATCACAGAAGTTTTTTGTTTTTATGCAATAAAACCATTAAAGTAAATAATCAATAAACATTCTCCATCTATCACAGATTAAAAAACTAAACAAAAACATTTACTAAGGTAAAAACATTTGTTGCTTTACTTTTACTGTCAGATAATTCTTTTTTTTTTTTTTTTTTTTTTTTACACCTTTTAGTTCATTTTATATTGTTTGTTATGTTATTTTTGTATATTTATCAGGTTTTTGCTGTAGAAGCTACATTTTAATGCACTGTATGAATAAAGATTTTTTTTTATTGTTGTTATTTATTTTAACCATTACAGTCTGAAGCTGTGCAGTCTGGAGTGTGTATGTAGTGTAACAAGTTGCATATAATTTAAAACTTGTTGAAGTCAAATTGTTAATATTTTTAAATGTAACTATTAAAAAATATTTTTTTATATATATATTTAAATGTCTCAGTAACAATAATGATGTTTGTGTAGAAGTGTTTTGTTGTAAATAAAACAGAGTTGTGTTACTGTATTGCAAGTTGTACACACTGCATATCAGCTAACAGACATTAGCAGCAGATATTATTAGACGTTAGCAGATATTAGCCACTCAACTGTGTTTTGCCTGCAGAAAAATGAGTAAAGAAACTAATCTACACTGAAGTTACTGCTACCACTCCAAAGTTGATTATTTTCCCATTATAGCATGTCCCCAAGTGCTTTATACCTCTTATACCACAGCCATTTAGCAACAGTTATAATTTTTAGTTATTAAGGAGTGGCACATCATACTGTTTAATCTTTTCATGGTTACATTTAATGATGTGTGGAACATCTGTGAAACAAGTTAGTTTCTGTTCTCACTTACATTATTGGAACTATAAACAGTAGTGCCTTTCATTACATTCATTCTCACAGTTCCTTCCTAAACACCGTTAGGCCATGCCCTTCTGGTGATATATTTCCATCTGAGCTCAAGCATGTGTACTTTAACTTTTCATCAAGTTCACACCTTGAGTTAAGGAGGTCAAGACTAACACAAGGGTGCACTTAGTTTCGTCCTCTCACACTCCAAAGCTGAGATCTGTGCACTTTAGTGTGTTTGAACTGTACATGTCTATTACATTACAGCAGGTATAAACAGTCGTTCCCTCACCAGTCTCTCTTTTTCTCTCTCATCATTTTTATAAGAAAAAAAAACAGCTTCTTGAGAAACCACAAAGCGTAAACTCCTCTGTCTTGAAGATGTCTGAAAACTTAAAGATATTGCTTTACCTCTGACTGTTACAAAGCACTGACATTGGAGACTCCTTCCATAAATTTTAATTAAATCTGTACTGGCGAAGAGGGTAGATATTTGTGTTTTGTTACATTGGAATTGTTATATATTTATATCAAGTGAGAATGTAACTGCTATGCATATTTATATATCCAGATGTTGATCCTTGTGGAAGATAAAGTGTTTGCTTATGCATGAAAAAAATAAACATCTCCTTACAGAAAACCATATCAATGATTACACACATTTTTCAATCCGTTTATGTGGATGAGTCCCTGTGAATGAGCTGTTACTATATAAATGATAACGTATTAGAACAAGTGCATTAATATAAACCTGTGATTTGCAGCTAACTACTGTCAGAGCTGCTGTTATAGAAAATGAATCAACACTTTTGACCAATCACAATCCAGAATTCAGCAGCAGCATGGTGTAAATATCTATATAAGATAATAGAAAGTATAATAAACAGATTATAAATTAAGAAATTACAAATGAAGGTCATATACATGATGAGATTCTCAGTATACTTTACTTAACTGAAATTAATTATTACTAATTAATGCAAAACTCATTATTGAAATTAATAAAGATGAATTCCTTTCACAGTCTTGTCGTCAGTCTGTCTTCAGTAATGACCATTTAAAAGCATTCTGAAGGAAATGTTTTCCTGCGTAGGCTACGATTATTTCATTTACACTCAACACCAGGCCTGTGTCTCAAATAGTGCACTTGTGTGTTCTCACTCAGTGAGGTGTAGTGCACTAGCCACACATGGATGATGAACTAAAACTAGAGAAAAATAACATGTCGAACACCTTTTACACTCTGCACAGATTCCCAATCTGACCTATGTAGTGGTTGGGGTTGGGCCATCAGAGGGGCAGAGCCATTGCTTACTATCCAATACACCAGACAAGTAGAACACCATGACACAGGCGCAAATCAGGAGTGAATGATTTATAGTGAATGTTTTGAGTTGTAAAATTTGTGTGTGTAAAAGCTGTTCTGCCCCTGTCACTGTTCTGCCCCTGTTCCCCCTCTGCCCCTGTTCTGCCCCTCCCCTTGTTCTGCCTCTGTTCTGCCTCTGCCCTCTCCCTGTTCCTCTCCCTATCCATGTTGGCTCAGGCCTGTGTGGTGCTGCATGCTAATCTTTGAAACGGAACCGAACTACAATCATCTGTCTATTAGACAGTGTAGACGACAACATCTAGAATCTAGAACTCTCAAGGGGTTTTCAGGCATCTCTCTGGAGGAACCGGTGTAAAAACATTTCAACTATCAGAACTGGTTCCAAAACAGAACCCTTTTAGAGAGCAAAGAACTCTGAAGAACCCTTTTCTAAGAGCTCTCTGGATCGTCTCATCAGCAGAACCGTTGAAGTTCCTCGTGAAACTCTGTTGCAACATAAATGTTTCCTAACCTGTTTTAGAGTCCAGGAAGTGAAAGCTCTAGTGGAAGTGATGTAAAAGAGCAGATAAGTATTCGTTTCTTCTGTTTAATTTACTATAATTTATACGGCAATATGGCTGTTGTGTTACTATGGTAACAGCGCGAGCCTGTAATGAGGTGCTGACGTGTCAGAGCGGAAATAGAGATTTTTAAACACGACATTTCCCGGATGGTTAACGAGAGAAACGCGCGTGAGCATACGCCTTGTGACAGTGTGCAGTATTGCTCTTTTCTTTAAAAAATTAGTGTAATAAAAAACCCTTTCTTTAAAACACACGCTTACCCCTCACAACACCCCATTAGCGCCCCCCCGCCAATTCTCCCACCCCCTTCCTCTTTCAGACGGAATAAAGAGAGAGAACTCGGTGCAGGATTCAGAGCTGTAGCTCCGGGACAGCGCGCGTGGCAGATTGCAGGCTAATTAGTTTAGTGTGAGTTTAATTTGATTAAGTTTGCACAGCTCCAGTTGGGCCTGGCCCTGAGAGCGCGCGCACACCGGGACCCGAGAGCTCCGTGATCTGATTAGTGTGTTTGGCGAAGCTGCTCCTCCGCGCGCGCCCGTTTTTTTTTTTTTTTTCCCCTCCCCGCGACCGGCTTTAGAACCAAGAAATGGACCCAAACTCTCCCTCTCCCTCTCTCCCTCTCTCTCTCGGGACCACGTCTTCATCCCATCTCATATAGCCCGGTTTTAATGTAATGTTTTTTATTCAGTAATGGCCATTTCAGTCCAAAAACTAAAACCTGATTTAGGTTATAAATGGAGCAGCGCGTGCAGCTTTTATGATATTGAGCGAACAGGACCAGTCTGTGAATTTCACAGAAAAAGTAAAGAGGGGAGAGAAGCGATCTGTGCATTTTATTAAAATGCAAAAATACAAAAATTCAGTGTTCACTATGACAAAAATATATCACGATACTCACACAAGGTACTCTAGATATACGATACTCTAGATTTAAACAGAACCGGTACTCTAGATATAAACAGGACCGGTACTCTAGATTTAAATAAGACCGGTACTCTAGATATAAACAGGACCGGTACTCTAGATATAAACAGGAGGGGTACTCTAGATATAAAAAGGACCGGTACTCTAGATTTAAACAGGACCGGTACTCTAGATTTAAACAGGACCGGTACTCTAGATATAAACAAGACCGGTACTCTAGATATAAACAGGACCGGTACTCTAGATTTAAACAGGACCGGTACTCTAGATATAAACAAGACCGGTACTCTAGATATAAACAGGACCGGTACTCTAGATATAAACAGGACCGGTACTCTAGATATAAACAGGACCGGTACTCTAGATTTAAACAGGACCGGTACTCTAGATATAAACAAGACCGGTACTCTAGATATAAACAGGACCGGTACTCTAGATATAAACAGGACCGGTACTCTAGATTTAAATAAGACCGGTACTCTAGATATAAACAGGACCGGTACTCTAGATATAAACAGGACCGGTACTCTAGATTTAAACAAGACCGGTACTCTAGATATAAACAGGACCGGTACTCTAGATTTAAACAGGACCGGTACTCTAGATATAAACAGGACCGGTACTCTAGATTTAAATAAGACCGGTACTCTAGATATAAACAGGACCGGTACTCTAGATATAAACAGGACCGGTACTCTAGATTTAAACAAGACCGGTACTCTAGATATAAACAGGACCGGTACTCTAGATATAAAAAGGACCGGTACTCTAGATTTAAATAAGACCGGTACTCTAGATATAAACAGGAGGGGTACTCTAGATATAAAAAGGACCGGTACTCTAGATATAAACAGGACTGGTACTCTAGATTTAAACAGGACCGGTACTCTAGATATAAACAGGACCGGTACTCTAGATATAAACAGGACCGGTACTCTAGATATAAACAGGACCGGTACTCTAGATATAAACAAGACCGGTACTCTAGATATAAACAGGACCGGTACTCTAGATATAAAAAGGACCGGTACTCTAGATATAAAAAGGACCGGTACTCTAGATTTAAACAAGACCGGTACTCTAGATATAAACAGGAGGGTTACTCTAGATATAAACAAGACCGGTACTCTAGATATAAACAGGACCGGTACTCTAGATTTAAATAAGACTGGTACTCTAGATATAAACAGGAGGGGTACTCTAGATATAAACAGGACCGGTACTCTAGATTTAAACAGGACCGGTACTCTAGATATAAACAGGACCGGTACTCTAGATTTAAATAAGACCGGTACTCTAGATATAAACAGGACCGGTACTCTAGATATAAACAAGACCGGTACTCTAGATTTAAACAAGACCGGTACTCTAGATATAAACAGGACCGGTACTCTAGATATAAAAAGGACCGGTACTCTAGATTTAAATAAGACCGGTACTATAGATATAAACAGGAGGGGTACTCTAGATATAAAAAGGACCGGTACTCTAGATATAAACAGGACCAGTACTCTAGATATAAACAGGACCGGTACTCTAGATTTAAACAGGACCGGTACTCTAGATATAAACAGGACCGGTACTCTAGATATAAACAAGACCGGTACTCTAGATATAAACAGGACCGGTACTCTAGATTTAAACAGGACCGGTACTCTAGATATAAACAGGACCGGTACTCTAGATATAAACAGGACCGGTACTCTAGATTTAAACAGGACCGGTACTCTAGATATAAACAGGACCGGTACTCTAGATTTAAATAAGACCGGTACTCTAGATATAAACAGGACCGGTACTCTAGATATAAACAGGACCGGTACTCTAGATTTAAACAAGACCGGTACTCTAGATATAAACAGGACCGGTACTCTAGATATAAAAAGGACCGGTACTCTAGATTTAAATAAGACCGGTACTCTAGATATAAACAGGAGGGGTACTCTAGATATAAAAAGGACCGGTACTCTAGATATAAACAGGACCGGTACTCTAGATTTAAACAGGACCGGTACTCTAGATATAAACAAGACCGGTACTCTAGATATAAACAGGAGGGGTACTCTAGATTTAAACAGGACCGGTACTCTAGATATAAACAGGACCGGTACTCTAGATTTAAACAAGACCGGTACTCTAGATATAAACAAGACCGGTACTCTAGATATAAACAGGACCGGTACTCTAGATATAAACAGGACCGGTACTCTAGATTTAAACAAGACCGGTACTCTAGATATAAACAGGACCGGTACTCTAGATATAAAAAGGACCGGTACTCTAGATTTAAATAAGACCGGTACTCTAGATATAAACAGGAGGGGTACTCTAGATATAAAAAGGACCGGTACTCTAGATATAAACAGGACCGGTACTCTAGATTTAAACAGGACCGGTACTCTAGATATAAACAAGACCGGTACTCTAGATATAAACAGGAGGGGTACTCTAGATATAAACAGGACCGGTACTCTAGATATAAAAAGGACCGGTACTCTAGATATAAACAGGACCGGTACTCTAGATTTAAATAAGACCGGTACTCTAGATATAAACAGGAGGGGTACTCTAGATATAAACAAGACCGGTACTCTAGATATAAAAAGGACCGGTACTCTAGATTTAAACAAGACCGGTACTCTAGATATAAACAGGACCGGTACTCTAGATTTAAACAGGACCGGTACTCTAGATATAAACAGGACCGGTACTCTAGATTTAAACAAGACCGGTACTCTAGATATAAACAGGACCGGTACTCTAGATTTAAACAGGACCGGTACTCTAGATATAAACAGGACCGGTACTCTAGATTTAAACAGGACCGGTAGGCAGAACCACATTATGAAAATAAATCCAACCAACTTTAATTTAACTTTTATAAAATATTAATAAAAGTGCACTGTAAAAATTGTCATGACGTCATTCATTGCAATTCCAATATCATAATTCTTGGTGTGTGCGCGCACATGGAACGGCTGAGTTGTTTATGATTCAGTGTGATATAAAGCTCACACTTATGTGTGATGTTCTGATTCAGGGGTGTCCATTCCATAAAGGGTAAGTGTAGGTGCAGGTTTTCATTCCAATCAGGCATTTTAATCAGACCTGTTTAATCAGGTGATCCTGGCATTCAGTAGACTCAGATGTGGCTTCTGCTTGGTTGGAATGAAAACCCGCACCCACACCGGCCCTTTCCGGATAAGACTGGTCACCCCTGTTCTAATTACACTGCGCGTGCAGTTACTGTGCTGATGTCTGTTTCTCCTGTTCTGTTCTATAAATTTTACCCCGGTACTGGTGTGTGTGTGTGTGTGTGTGTGTATAAGCAAATCAATCAATTAATTAATTAATTAATTAATTAATTAATCGATGTATAATAGAATGTTCATTATCATCAGAGTGTATTTACACAGCGGACAGAGTTCCCGTCATGCACCGCGGTCAGAGAGGAGTTAAAAAGTTAAAACATTTTCCACCAAAAAGAGCAACGACCTTCAACACCGAGCTGGATAATCTGTTCAAAGCGCGCGCCACCCTCTCTAATCCGGGTCTTAACTCCTCGGGAGTTTTTGAACTCTTCACTGTTTAAAATTCATTGCTGATTAGTGGACACACACACACACACACACTTCGTGTAAATAAGAGGCGGGAAGTGAAGGGCACTGGGAAGTTTTTGTGTTTTGATTGACAGGCCGCGGGTTTGCAGTTAAAGTCCAGGTTCTAACTCTGGCATGAATCATCTGATCGATGGAGCAACGGACAGGAGCAGGAAGAGAAAGAGGAGGAGGAGGAGGAGGAGGACTTTTTAATAAAATTGCTCCGACATGTTCAACTTTCCCCTCAAGTGGCTCGATTAATTTCTCATAAAGCTTTAGTCTTTAAAACGAGCCGCGTGTTTCTGCTTCGCCATCAGAAAAAGACCATTTCAGACAAAACTGAAACAGACGGTGGGGTAAGAGGGGGCGGGGGCTAAAGGGGGGGGGGTGGTTCTTCCCGAACACTAATTGAATTCTGTTTCGTTGGAGTTTGACATTAATGGCATCCGATGCTCGTGCCATTAAAAGGAGAACGGGGCCCCGCGCGCCGGTGACGGTGAGGCTCGAGGCAAGACTCCGGTGACCGATCGCTCGTGAATGCAGATTGGTGTAATGAAGAGCAAGATTGATGAAAAAAGAAAGGGGCGGGGCCAGAGTGATGGATAGATGGGGAGAGAGAGAGAGAGAGAGAGAGAGAGTGACAGAGAGAGAGACACAAAACACTGTACACTACTGCACAATAATACAGACTAATTAAACACATATACACTAAATGCATGTTGTGACGTCACACATCTGCAGTATAATAAGAGTAAATTATATGCAATTAATAAACAAATGTTAACTTTTTTTATTTTAACACTTAAATCTAAACTCAGGAGACAGTATGGTTTTTTATTCTTCTTTTTCCTCTTTTCCTTTTCTTTCTCCCTCTCTCTGTCTCTTTCTCTCTCTCTCTCTCTCTCTCTCCTCCATCTCTCTGCTCTGATTCCACGTGTACAGCTGGTTAGTGTTAGTGTACATGTCAATAAAACTGTATTGAATTGAGTTTGGTTAAATTGAAAGAGAGCGAGAAACCGACCAGGAGAACGGGCACGCGCACTGCTTTATGGGCACGCGCGCGCTTGTTCGGTGACCCGGACTGCGCGAGACCACGCTGCTCAAATTCATCAGCTTTCATTAACATTAGCATTAGCATTTTAAATCAAAATTAAAAAAAAAAAAAAAAAAAAGATTCCGTTTTATTTGCCTATTTAGAGAACAAACAAACAAACAAATAAAATTCTTTAGAGTTTAATTTTTCATCTATTTAAACTTAATATTAATTAATCAGATAACTTTAAATAAATAACTTTAAATATTCTAATTTATAAATCAAGAATTAAAATACGTGTTTGTATTTTTTTAAATGAGGCTGTGTAAAATAACTTAAATATTAAAATGTTGCTAACGAATAAAAGGAAGCTGTAATTAATTATTACATAAACTCACGCTGATGGATATATATTAACTTTCAGTCATCATTAGCATCATTAGCATTCTGAATAGGAGTGTTTATTTGCTCAGTGTTTAACCTCTGAAGCAGCTGCATCTCTCTGAGTGAGACAGGAAGAGCGGAAATGTGATGCAGCACTCGGTGAAAGGTCTTATTTCAGAAAAACAGCTCTCGGTTTGCGCGCCCCGCCGGTGTGTATGCGCCGCGTCATCGCGTATCCTGCTCAAGGGCGCGAGCTGTCCACGGTGGCAGAAACAAAATGTGCACCGGAAACGCGCGTAATTTGCCCGGTGATGGATAGCGCGCGACGGGAGAAAGACGCCTTGCATTACCGAAATGCAGCGTGACGAAAGCGCCTCGAGAGAGAGACGGTGCTGAACGGGAGCGCGCACTCAAAAAGAGGAGGAGGAAGAAGATGGCTTGGTGATCCGAGCACGAGACTAAACACACTGAACATCTCAAACACTCGGGTCTTTAGCACACATAACTGTTTATGAGTTGAGTTAAATTAAACTTAGTGCGTTCATTCTGTACCTGCACGGGTTTAAACACTGTAAAAGCCAAAAGAGTTAAACACTGCACGAGTTAATTCAACTCTATACGAGTTAACGAGTTCATCTAATCCTGGAGCCGTTCATTCAGCACTGCAGCAGTGAGGTGGTGTTTAACACTGTCAGTCTCAGGAAATGGTGCTGAGCAGCGCGCTCTCAAAATAACGAGTTCTTCAGGTGTCCCTTAAGGGGGAACCCTTTAATGTTCTTCCTGAAACTACGGCTGAATGTTAGGGTTCCTCACCAGAAAGAGTTCCACCTAGGAGGCTCAGAACCCTTTAGAAGCCTTCAGAAGCCTTAAATAACCTGAAATAATCGTAGTTGCTTAGTTAAACGGTAATACTTATTGATGTGATGATTAATTTGTATGTCACACGACGTAAGTTGTAAGAATAATCATGAACGACATAATCAAAAATTTTACGAATGTGCAGTCACGGGACCGTGTGCAGATTGGACAGTTAATTTTATTATTAATTTTATTAAGAATAATTATTAATAATTAATTGGTTAATTTTATTATTACATTCTGACACACTCCAAAAAGATACAAACAAACACACTGTCCCTAATGAAACAACAATAGAATATAATAATAATAATAATAATAACACTTTGAATGAATGATTTTATTGATGAATAAACACTGATCATTTATTAGAAGTGATTGTTAAATAAACACACAGATTTGAGGGCCGGAAGCTCACACAAAGTCGCGAGATAGCACGCAGTTCCCGTTACAGAGAACAAAGCAGCAGGTCAGAAGAAAATGCTAAAAATCATTTAATATATTAACAAAAAATTACATCATTGTGTGGTGTTAAACTGAATAAAGAATTTCTGTTCGATTTAAACATTAAACACTATAATTATTTTAATTATAATGAATTTTCTTTTTTAAATTTGAATATTAATTTCAGTGTGAGCAGCTGTAACATGCGCGTGAGCACAAATTTCACTACATTTCACTTCATTATTATTATTATTATTATTATTATTATTATTATTATTATTATTATTATTATTGAGTTAGGTCTTTTTCCTACTCGCCGTGTCACGTGACTCTGAAACACAACGAGCTCGTTCCAAACTGAAACGTGTGAAACTCTGGAGCTCGTCACTGAGCACTTTAACACCGGTGGGAAATCAGCAATAAGGAATATCTGCCTCGTGCGCCCCGTCCGCCGGTAAAGGGTTAAAGCGCGAGCGCTCGGGATGCGCTATAGCGAAGGGGCGGGAGGAGGAGGAGGGCGCGAGCTCTCGAGACATTGTCATGTAAAGAGGGACCACCGCCTTGCTATTGTCTCGCGGACTGCCAAGTTTATTATAAACGCTGCGCGAGCTGCACCGGGCGGAGCAGGACAGAGCGCGAGACAGAGACAGAGAGACAGCGAGAGGCAGAGAGCACGAGCGCGCAGAAGACTGTGGATGCATTTGGAGCGAGAAAACAACCGAGAGAGTGACCGGAGAAAGTCAAACCTTGATCACCGACCACGCCGTCACTGTCACGCGCCAGAGAGAGTGGAGTTAATTTCATAGAGCTTGAAAAAGAGCACGTGCTGCTGTTTGGTACCCGGTGCCATCAGTACCCGTACCGTAACCAGCGGACCACCGACTCTGCCCGGAAACTCTCGCCTCGCGCACCCCGTCTCCACATGTACAAAATGGATTACTCGTACCTGAACACGTACGACTCGTGCATGGCGGCGATGGAGGCGTCGGCGTACGCGGACTTCAGCTCGTGCAGCCAGGCCAACACGTTCCAGTACAACCCGATCCGCACGAGTTTCGGCGCGAACCCGGGCTGCGCGCCACTCGGTACAGCCAGCTGCAGCCTCGGAGCGCTGCGCGAGCACCAACCGGCACCGTACACCGCGGGTAAGCACCAGGGTAGAGAGACTGCGTCTCTCTCTCTCTCTCTCTCTCTCTCTCTCTCTCTCTCTCTCTCTCTCTCTCTCTCTCTCTCTCTCTCTCTCTCTCTCTCTCTCTCTCTCTAGGTTCTGCGGAAACTGGAGTAAAATCTGACCATTATTATAATAATTATATTTCATCAATAATTACATTCGTATATATTTCTACAGAAATAATGCACGAGCTCTAAATAATGCCTGAAATTATATATTCGTTATTATTATTATTATTGATGTTGTTGTTGTATTGTTATAATAATAATAATATATGAATTAATTATATAAATCATATGTAAAGTGAATAACGAATTATGTCGTGACTGCAGTATTTTCACGATCAGTTCATTAGAGAAAATAATTTACAGTGAAAAAAAAAGTTTATGAAGCATCGATACTGATCCATACACTCCTTTAATTTAATTTATTATTAGCTAAATTAGAGAAAGTCTGTGAGTAAAACATCCTTAAAAAGTAACTAAAAATAATAAGTAATTTTAAAAAACAGGTCTAAAAGGAAACGACACAAAAGGCAACATGTCTAATTTGATAGAAAACGAAGCAGCTATTATTATTATTATTATTATTATTATTATTATTATTATTATTATTATTATGTGTGACGTACTTATAACACCGGTGTCCGTGCGTGCTCTCTGTCTCCTCACAGTCCCGTATAAATTCTTCTCGGACCCTTCCGGTCTGAATGAGAAGCGGAAGCAGCGGCGGATCCGCACTACCTTCACCAGCTCTCAGCTGAAGGAGCTCGAGCGCGTGTTCGCTGAAACGCATTACCCCGACATCTACACCCGCGAGGAGCTCGCGCTCAAGATCGACCTTACCGAGGCCAGAGTTCAGGTAATTATTATTATTATTATTATTATTATGGAATGTGTGTATAAACTTATAATGTTCAGGATGTTTATAATTTTAGGGGGATGGAACCGAATTTAAGGTTCTTTAAAGGCACTTTAAAAGTTCCGCTGATGAGGCAAATTAATACATTAATAAATTCATAAACACCTGAAACATTTTGCAGGAAGGTTGTTGTTGTTTTAAGTCTGCAAGTTGAGAATTAAATTTATAGTATTAACGGTTTAGATCAATAACGACGTGTTTTGGTTTTTTTAACGCGTATTTGCGCAGGTGTGGTTCCAGAACCGACGCGCAAAATTCCGCAAACAGGAGCGCGCGGCCAACGCAAAGGGCGGCGGAAACACCGGAAACGCCAGTGTTACATCCAAGAAACCGGGCGAGGCGCGCGCATCCTCCGAGGACGACGAGTCTAAAGAGTCCACGTGCAGCCCGACACCGGACAGCACGGCGTCTTTACCGAGCTCGGCCAACACTACGGGCAGTCCGGGCACGAGCAGCCTCAGCCCCAGTCCGTCTTCCGGCGGCTTTGGCAACGCCTCGAGCTCGCCGTCCGTGCATCACGCGCTCAAATCGCCCGCGTGGCCCGGTGTCGGTTCTGCTGCTCCCGCTCCCGCTCCAGACCTGCTAAAGAGCTGGCAGCCCGGAGACAGCGCGAGCGCAGGACCGTTCGCAGGTGTGCTCTCCTCCTTCCACAGAAAACCGGGCGCGCTCAAGAGCAACCTGTTTTAAATACACACACACACACACACCTATCGCGTAGATTACTCTCCTCTCTCTACCACTTCCGGCTGTATTTTATTTGATTTTTTTATTTTATTTCCGTTAGAGCTGGACTCCCGGTTATTATTTATATGATCATGTTGGACTCAGAGGCGCTTCCCATCTCTGTGTGAGTTTCTTTCCGCAAATCCGCTCTGAGCAGGGGGCGTCAAAAATCAAACATCATTCACACTTTATTCAGTGCGGTTTGGGACAGAGCAACCGGTGTGTGAAACCGCGACATGACTACATAGTGCACTAGTCTGAGACATTTAAACAAATCTAAAAAAAAAAAAAAAAAAAGCCAGTTCAGTTGGTACAGAATCCGCCTTCACTGTAAGGATTAGGGATTAGGGAACAGGGCTCTATCGCTTACACAGGGCGGGTGTTTCCTTTTGGACTATGCGCACTTAAGAGGGTCCCTAAAAAGAAGACAGTTTAATCCACACTTACTGAAAGAACCTATCTCACAGCCTGTATCACTCATTCCCAATTCACGCCAATAAATCTGTATAAACTTTCTAAAGATTACAAGGTTAGGGGTGGAGCTAGGGCGTGGTTAGGGTTGAATAGGGGCTGGGTTGTGGGCGTGGTTAGCGTTCTTAAATTTTCTTGTGAAATGACCAGCACTTTCACTGATTCACTGATTCAAATCTGAATGGATTTCTGATTTCTGAACCGGAAGAACTTCACATTGCGTCGATTTTATTCACACTCGGCTCACCTTAAGACATAAAGTGCACTACTCAGGCTGTAAAAAATTATTTTGTAACTAATTTAATACAACTTTTTAACAATTCAGCTGATTGTCCATTTTAAGTGCTGTAGTCAATTTCTGTAGTGTTCCGATTCTAAAAGCTCCCTACATAAGTGCACTACAGAGAGTGTATTAGTCTTTATTTATGTAGCGTGGTTAATATTTGGGACGAGGCCTTTATTTGAGCGAGTCTCAGAAGACAGTTTACGGAACACATTCAGGAGAAAGTAAGTGTAATTGAGCGACTTCTTTCCACATTACAAAAACTTCTGAGAAAATAAAAAAGGTTCGATCCAATTAGCAGCGCAGTGTTCCTCACTGGGTCGCGTCCCAAACCGCTCTTTACTCCCTCACTGCACTCCAGAAAAGGCTCTTTAGAGTCATGCCGTAAAGAGAACCATTTTTAATTTTCATTTTAATTTTTATAGTTCGCAGTGAACCGATCTCAACACTTTCACAAACAGAACCATGGAAGAAAATTCTTCAGTTCATCAAAATTTCTTTAAGGAACCAAAAAGCTTCCTTTGTAAGTTTTTGTTCTACGGTGTTGTACATAGAGCATTTGAATAAGACTGAATTCTACAGCTGGTGTAGTGTACTCTGTGTCTAACACAGAACCTGTAAGAGTCATGCCATAAAGAGAACCATTTTTCTTTATTCTGAGATTCAGCCTTTAATTCAGGAAAATGTCACACTGCATCAAATGAGCCGTTTATCCTGGAACAAAGCGCGTAATGTATCATGGACATAATTTCTGTGACTACACTGTCACAATAACGTGGACTTTTTGTTTTAGCATTAGCACACAAAGCTAAGCTGCGTCCCAATCTGCAGTGGTTCATTCTGCTTTTCACTTTTCCGCATGAGTTCCTCAAACTGAGCAAATTAACACTAATTTATTGAAATTAAGGGAGAAACTGAGAGTTATTTTTCATTTTCTTATTTTTTAAGCAAACCGTATTACTTCTTTTTTTCAGTAGGCCTCCTAAAATACTAGAACATGAAAATATTTTGTAAATAGTAATATAAATATTGGGTAGTTTCTGATTTTTATTCTGGTGCTGCTTCGTTCACACCGCCGCTCAGAGGGGCCGCGTCCCAACCTTCACACTTCGTCACTAACTAGTGTGTTTAAATAACACTCTGAGGTGGTACTACCATAATGTTTAGTGCCACAAAGTGTGATCTGGGACACAGCCTGTTTAATCCGTTCATTAAAGGCACTGTGTAAAAGTGGACAAAAATAAACTCCATTTAAAGATCTGTCTCTGTGTGAGATTTAATTCTTGAGCACACCTTCTTTATCTTTATCTTTATATAAACTTTACATAAACTCTTATTCGGGCAAACATTAAATCCACATTACTGTTTGCTAACAGTTTAATGAAAATATTTCATTAACATTTAAAGAATCTTGTGCATGTAAATGTGATTCACAGGCCGGGGCGTCGCTACGACGTTTGGGCCCCCAGACAAATTTCTACTCCGGGACCCAAGCCTGCCCCCACTCCGCCCCAATTATATTATTGCAACATGTAGCAACAATTTTATACACATGATCATTATTAATAAGCATAACAATTATTGCATATTCAATAAGATATAATAAAGAACTAATTTAAACAACAACAATAAATCTTGTTTTCTAAAGCTCACCTCCTGGCAGATAACTCAGTCACCTCCTCCTCCTGCCTTTTCTTGAGTGGTTATTCCTGATAGTGTTTGTTTCTGACACACAAGGGATAGTTTATAGGTTTTTAAGGAATAGCTTGTAAAAGAACACTTAACTTTTACTAACTATTATTATTATTGTTATTATTATTATTATTATTAGTAGTAGTAGTAGTAGTCACTGAGTGAATAATCAATTTCACACACCAGCTCCAGAAAGAAACGTGAGCTGATCTTGAGAACCAAATCAGTTCTATTCATGAATGAATCATTCAGACTGGTTTTATCAACAGGATTCTTCAATTCATTGAAATGAACCGGCTCAAACAAACGATTAACTCACGAAACGGACATCATTACGACACTTCTCTCATGAACTCACCCGGGATAATTAAAGCGGATTTACATGATTACAACGTAAGTTTCGATCGATTCCTCATAGAAAGCTGTTGCAAGGCTTCAGAAAGCTTAAATAGCTATATATATATATATAATAACTAGTCCAGTCAGCTCTTGTGTATGTATGTATATATATATATATATATATATATATATATATATATATATATATACAAGAGCTGACTGGACTAGTTATTATTGTCGTTTTAATGGTGCTTGTCAGTCTTTTTTGAAGCTCAAAGCTCCATTACCATTATGTTCGATTGCATGAAAAAACAATACCAAACATATATTCTTGGAAATATTGTGTTCCAGCTTCCAAGGATAAACATCGAGGCGAGTAAATGATAGAATTTTTATTTTAAGTTAATTATATCAAACAATACACCCCAGATTTTTTCTGACAGCTTCATACGGGCTAGCTTCAGAATCATAGCACAAAATAGAGAACATAAATCACCTTTAAAAAAAACGTGGGTGACTAGCTGTCTTTCCCGTCCTACCCTTTCCTCTTTTTTCTGTTTTTCTTTCCTCTTTTGGTATCCAGAGTTTGGCTGCGCCATCTCTTGCCATCTACCTGATGCGTGTAACTGTGAAGTGCCGCGAACGTCTTAAGGGAACACACACGCACTCGGCGCAGGCTGAGGCCAGTTTATTAGGTGCTTCTTAATAGCTTACTTGTGCAAAGAGGTCATTTAAATACCAAAAATCATACGTGAAATTATGGGGTTCTGCTAGGCCCCTTGTCTGACCAGGGCCCTTAGACTCGTCCCAGTCTTCCCCCCGTTACGGCGCCCATGTTCACAGGAAAGAGAAAAGCTGTTTTTCACACTGTTTTAAATAAATTCACAGAAAGAGCGATCTGTAGTGGAACCTTCTGACTAAACAAAACTAAATGTTTTTAAATCTTTTACAACAATTTCATAATTTCAATTTTCTACATTTCTTTAAAATCTTCAGATAAAGTGACTTTTAAAAAAATACTTATAAAGCCTTTCTGAAACAGCTTATTTAGAATGATTTTTTAAAAACACAATCATTTAGAAGACAACAACAATAACAGCAATACTACTACTACTACTACTACTACTACTAATAATAATAATAATAAACAACACATCCCGCGGTTTATTTGGTTTGACCAGACTGTCCTTCCGCATTTTCATAAAAACTGCAAGCATTTTATCTACTTTATTTCTGTGATTTTTAGCGCAAAAATGAAATGCGCATGCGCAGAAACCCATGTTAGGCCGACTCGACCGGTAGAACACCTGTTTATCAGAACACTTCACTTATGACGTCACTGGCGTTAAGGATGAACTCGGTACAGTGGTGGAATTCTGTCTCAGTGTTGCAGCAGCACATTACTTCAGGGTTCTACTCGTTTCTTTCTCTCTCTCTCTCTCTCTCTCACACACACACACACACACACACACAGAGCTTTACTCACTCATTTCAGCTCCTGTAATTTTATTTCCAAACTCTGGCTGCGACTCAGTACAGCTGGGCCCGTCCTACACACACACACACACACACACACACACACACACACACACACACACACACACACACACACACACACACACACACACACACACACACACACACACACACACACACACACACTTCTGCTGTTGGAAATATCTCACTTCTATTAAACTACGATGTGACTGGACCGCCAATAAGCAAAATCACGTGATCGAATTAGACGCGTCCTATTGGATATAACGAGTTTCCTAGAACTCCCAGATCTCGCCAAAATCAGAAAAATAATTCAATATTAATATATAATATATACATACATTTAATAAAAGTAAATTATAACCATTACATTTATTTAGCTTTATTTGTCTAAAAGGAATAATTCATTTTTATTGACACTGAAGATGTGACACACACACACACACACCCCAGCACATCAGTTGACGTATTTTATACTTAAACATTTTACAATAATAAACTATATAAAAAGAAACAGGTGGAAAATATTCAACCAGGTGAAATAAAAAGGCATTACAGCAGACAATCAGCTCCCAGTGTGCAGTGTGTGTTTTTATCATTCCATAAAATATCCAGCTGGTCAGCAATGTATCATCACTATATCAGTATTATACACCTCAGCCTTACTCATTACAATATTAATTCATGTTGGATTAATTTGCTGACATTAACATAAATATTTATTATTTTCATTACCTTATTAACACTAATTTTGTGTAATGTGCTGGATTCTACTTTTATTAATAAATGAATCATTGATTGTTTTGTTGTTCAGGTGTTTAAAAACGCAAAGAATGAGATTATTACAGAATAAATTAAAGCTGATAAAATGATTAAAACTACAACACACACAACCTTATATAATAAATACACAACTCAGTGTTACACAGTGAGCATATTAAACTCCACTAAAGTCTATTCACTGTTATAAAGACGGGTTAAATCTAGAATTGTCTCTCAGGGAGAACTGTGAAGAACTCTGTAACAGACAGTTTCCCATTCAGAGAGGGTTCTAAGTACCTTTAACTGTCCAAGCTCCTCTTTACAATTCCCTGTTTTCTTCTACTGTAAAAGTGTCTCGGTCAGAAGTCGATAAATAAAATTCACAGTAAGAATTTCATCCACACTTTGATATTCAGACCCCGACCCATCACAGGACGCCGTGACGTCAGTCCTTAGTTTTTATTCACATTACGTCATTCTACGCAAATTCACAATTATTAACTTAAAGTCATTAACAAAAACAAAGTTACAAACAGCGACATAAACTGAACACAAAGCGAAAAGTGTTTAAAAATTAAAACATGGCACAATTCTTATACACACACACGGTAATGTACATTAGACTTTTAGACTGTCATGTGTGATGTGTTAGTTAATTTAACGTTAAACAGATTTTATTATAAATTTAATCCTGAACAAACACTCAACGCTTTTCTCACTCACATTTTATCCCATTTTTACAGATCCAGTGACTGATCCAGGGTCAGTTTTCACCTCCACTGCACTGACTGCATCATTACACACATGAATCCCTTAAAAAATATCTGCGGCGCCGTCTGGTGGCTACTTCCGGTAACTCCAGATCACATGGAGTTTATTAACATAAAAATATGTGCGTTAAAAAAAGACATTTTCCCATTACTGCGCTGCTCCCACATATTTAGCATTCAAATTGTGTTGGTCTTTTATAAACCACACGTCTCCCACAAACATTAACGCTAGTGTTCAGCTTTTAGAAAGTTCCAGAAAACAGAAAGACAAGCCACAAAGAAGCCAAGTGTATTCAGAGGAACTCTAGAAATGTCTCAGAAAACACACACACACACACACACACAATTTAATACACATTACAAAGGAGAACATCCAAGTGTCCTTTCTCTCTCTCTCACACACACACACACACACACACACACACACACACACACACACACACACACACAATAAAGTTTATAAACTAATAATCATTCACTGAATTTGGCTTCTTTCTTTCCCTTTTCTTTATTAAAATCATAACACTAATAAATAAGCCAATCCCCAACAGAGAAAACATAAGGAATGTAGATAAAGCTCTCAGACATACTCTGTTGATGTCACTTGCTCCTGTCAGGAAGCAGGAAGTTGATCCCCAACCACAGGCCTGTACTGAAAATGTGTGTCTAAAATGTCAACATTTCTTTAAACACTGTTTACAAGGAAGATGAAGACGGAGGATGAAGGTAATGTTAGTGATGCTGCAGTTTTTCTCCTCACTTTTGCGGCTGCTGCTGTCTCAAACTGGCCAATAGGATCTTCTTGTGAGCGGGGTCTAGAACACCCGCCTCCTCCAGGTCCTCCTCAGTGATGTCACTGCAAACAGTTTGTTTATGCCATCAGTCAAAGAAGCAAATCCTCAATGAGGAAAATGACAAATAAGTGTTAAATTCAGCTTAAACTGTTAATGAGTTTGGGAGTTATGAGAGACTTTCCTCACAGATGTAAGTATGAACAACTATGGGACTGGAAATAAATCTGCATCTACACCATAACCATGGAAATCAAACACAAAACAAAACAAACACAAAAAATAATGATTCAATTAAAATAACACTCAGACAGGATGCTAGTGTACATGTTCACTTCAGCAATATCGCACAAGCAAGAGTGCTGTACTGAATTTCAGCACGGTGTAGGCACAAGCGTGCAGGCCGAGTGCCGCATGAAACCACAGCCATGCTGGTATTCACTATAATTGCACAGCTGCCAGTGCAATATTGCTTTTATATAACAGTTCTATAAAGAAGAAATTAATATTGAATACCCAACATTTCTGACACAATATGACCAAATGTTCTGTTTAATTTTCAGCTTTTAGTTTCTTTTACTTGGCAAATTTCACCTCCATTTATTTCTATTAAAAAAAAACAACAAAAAAAAAAACCCTGTTCTAAATTGTATAAATGTTTAAGTGTTTAAACTATAATTGGTTTGTTCAGGTCAAATTTGCTAACACATTTTGAAGTCATATTTTTCCATTTAACACACAGACTCTCAGTCCTTCAGTGTAAAACTAATTTGGAGGTGGGGCTTGACCTCAGACTGATATAAAAATTTAAAAATTTAATTAGAGGATGATGATGTGATGTTAGAGTAGATAATGTTACTGATATTATGTAGTTACTCTGTATGGCGAGTTTAATTTAGTGTAAATGAGAAGTAAAACAGTACAGCAAAGGCACGGTGGTGAGCCAGCAGTGAGGCAGAGGCATAGTGATGCACTTCTACATTTAACCAGCAGTAAACAAACAGTGTAACACCCCTAGTGGACAACATGAATGCAGGGTTTGGGATGACAGAAGAACATATTCATACATATATTCATAAATTCTAGCATTTTTAATGACAGTGAAACTACCAGCACTTTAAAGCCACGTCACACAGACGCCATTACATTTACATTCATGGAAATTAATTATAAACATGTAGAGTGTGTGTGTATGTCACAGGCCTTACCTGAGGAACTCAAGGTCGTCCCAGCCGTTCCTCAGTAGTCCCTCCTCGTAACGCTCCAGTCCCAGTCTCTGCAGCCACTCACCCACACTGGAGTCCACTGACAGACTGCTACTGCTGCTACCACCCTGCCACAGAGCCTAGACACACACGCACGCGCACGCACGCACACACACACACACACACACACACAAATTAATAGAGACTATAACAGACAGGAGGAGTAAATAAAATTAACACAATTTATGACAGAGTGAGGGACGAATCGAGTCAGACAAAGATGACAACGCAGAATTTGTAAAAGTTCCATACAAAACTGACAAACAGACAGACAAAAAGAGAAACACAGACAGACAGACAGACAGGAAGACAGAGAGACAGAGAGACAGAAACACCTGCCCCACCCCCTCACCTCCTCAGGCAGGTCCTCAGCCATGATCTCTTCTGGGATGGAGCGAGGGGGAAAAGTGCGACAGCTTTCACTAAATCCCAAACCTCGACCGTGGACGGCTCCGCCCCCTTTAAGTCCCACCCCTCCAACACCTCCCGCCCCGGCCACGTATTCCACTTCGCTCAGTTTCTTGGCCAGATGAAGTACTGAACAAGACTGGTCGTCAGCTCCCGAAGTCCCGCCCCCTCTTCTGAAAGCTGAGGGCCCTGGCGAAGAGTCCAGACAGAAAGCTCCGCCTCCTGTAGGGGGTGGGGCAAAGCTGGGTGAGGAGAGAGGCTTGGAGGAAATGGTTGCTGGAATCTTGATGTCTGCCAGATCGGGGTGTAGCCGAGTTTTGTTCTCTTTTGGGAAAAACGAGGCGTCCGACACATCAAGCGCACTTTTAGGGAGGGGTGGGGGTGGGAAGTCTGGAGGTGGGCGGGTCAACCCGGAACTTCCATCTTCCTCAGAGGATCCCCCCTCCTCGCTGATGGGCCGCGGGGGGCGGCTGCCCATTTGTTTATGTGCTTGGATGGAACCTTTACCTTTTCCAGCACCACCTGCAGGGGGAGGCAATTTGGCTGCAGCCGGCAGAGAGAGGTCAGAGCCTGGAAGCAGGTCTGCAGCCAAGGCAGCTGATTGGTTAGGAACACCCTCAAGGATGTAGTAGGCAGGGTTGTTGAAGCTATTTTTGCATGTGGTGGCATCTCCATCTGCAGACTCCGTCTGCTTCGATCTGTCAAAAAATAAACAAAAACAAACACACACATGTAGGAACACACACGCATGCACACACACAGCAAAGCATGATTAAACAGCGTAATGATAGGTGTTCTGGTAAAATAAGGGCAGAGCTTAGATTTAATTTGATTAACAGAAATGAACTGAACTAGTCAGCTGGCTGAACACGTCACTGCACTACTTTCAGCCATGTAGATTAGCTAATTATTTTTATCTCTCCAGCAGCAGCCTGATGTTAAGCTAACTTCCTTTAACTATGATAGTAAAACCAGGACCAACTTCAGGTCAACTGATCACACACTTATCACAATCAGCTGTGTGACTGTGTGAGTATATATACCTGATCTGTGTGTTATCTTCTTTAGCAGTAGTGTGTGTGTATGCGGGTCGTCCTGTAGTGTTTCTCTCTCCCTCCTCGGAAACTTTACTCAGCTCCTTCCTGCTCGGTGTGGGCCTGCGGGAACCACCACCATCATCATCATAATCATCATCACTCTCACCTCTTTGCTACTGCTACCATTAATCATAACAAACATTCAGTAATCCACATATTATTTTAATAGAAAGAATTTTCTGTGAGAGTGAGTTAAACAGTGAAGATTAAAACATGTGTTAAGTTTAACATGTAACATGTTAAAATCCCACACTATGTTTTACATGTTTACACATGAACAGTTTTCTGTGAGGAATCTGTTATCATGTTTCTCACTTAATGTAATCGTGTCCGGCTCTAGAGGGCAGTGTTTTCCCTTTCGGCCCTCCGGTTTCGTCCTTATCCACGCTGATCCACTCTGAGAGGACAGAAACAAAGGAAAGTATAAACTACATAACCAGTGTCTGTGGAAATCATCAGAATTTCCCTGTTTCATTGAGTGTTGCGAAATAAATGCATAACACACATCAGTCCTTACAGAAAATCCGAATGCTTAGTTGAGTAACCGTGGCAACCAGTAGTAAACTAAAGCCAGGTACTATGACTAATGACTGAAGTTTACTAATTCAGTCTATGTAAAACAAAACTGGAAACAAACCATTAACAGGAAAAACACCTTGAAGGAAAAAATGCATCAACACAGACCTAGGGGTGTGGGGGGTGTGGGGGTGTGGTTGGGAGGGAGTAGAGTGGCACAGGCTAACCCTGACACCTGACTGGCCGACCCCGTTTCCTCAGTGTTCAATCTCACCTAAGAGCTGCTGCTTTAATCATAAAGACTGTACTGTTGCTCATCCCAGGACTCTTATTCACAATCTGCTCATACTGAACATCCTGCACACACACTCAGTACTGTGTATCTTTACTCCACACCTGTACACTGTACTGATACATAATCGCAGTATCAGGTGTCACCCAGAAGAGTACCAGTTCTCTTTTAAACCTGGTTCTTCTCATGAGTTTTGCCTTGTGTCATCTCAGGGAGTTTTTCCTCAACACTATCACCTCTGGTTTGTTCATTAGGATCTAAATCTACATCTGGATTTCTCTAAAGCTACACTGTAATGATGTCTGCTGTTAAAAGCTCTATGTAAATAAAATTAAACGGAACCGATTGGTCACCCTGATGACAATTTTTTTTTTAAAAAGACACCAGAAAAAAAAAAGAGACTGAAACTCTAAGAACAGGAAAATGCAAATTGAGAAGAATTTACTTATTCAATTCAATTAATGCCAGACACACACACTCACCGTAGAGTCTCTCTCGGGTCCCCATTCTCTCAGAAGGTACTCTGACCCTCATGGAGCCACGGATGTTGCCGGTCTCTTCACCGCGGTGAGACAGATATGTGTGGAACTGCTGAGCTGTACTGCCAATCATTGACTTCAGTGCCAACACACATTCTCCTACACACACACACACACACACACACACACACACACACACACACACACACACACACACACACCAATAAAAAAGAGGTCAGACAGGATACAGGGTTAGCCAATGTCCAGTAAGCAAAACATTAAACTGACTCATGTATAGTACGTGTGCTATGATGCATCACTGTATCATATTTTCTGGATTATAAAATGAAACCTGTAAATTGTGTGAGTTTAGAATATTAAAAATATATTTTTCATTTTGTTGTATAAGTGTCATTAAACCAATACTTTATTGAAAATTAAATAATCATGGTGTGACTATTATCAGAAACACATGTACAGCTGCTTTCTTTAGTTTTGGATGTTTGGCAGCGGAGCTACAATGCTAATGTAACTAACAAGTGATGGAAGCTTATAGCCTCCAGTGTAGCATGGTGCACAAAATGTACATAACGCAAAATGTTTTAAAACATTTTTTCCCTGCACCTTTTATTCTCCAGACCTGAGCCAATCTGTCAGGAAAAAAATATAAAAGTACATTTCAAAATAAACATTACATTATACACTCCATGGCCAAAAGTCTGTGGACACCTGAATGTTGAACCTCCCATTCCAAAACAATGGGCATTAATTATGGAGTTGTTTCCTCTTTGCTTTTATAATAAGTTTCACTCTTCTGGGAAGGCCTTCCACTAGATTTTGGAGTGGTGGTGGGGATTCGTGGTCATTCAGCCACAAGCGCATTAGTGAGGTCAGGCACTGCTGTTGGGTGAGGAGGCCTGGGGTGCAGTCAGCGTTCCAGTTCATCCCAAAGGTGTTCAGTGGGGTTTAGGTCAGGGCTCTGTGCAGGACACTCGAGTTCTTCCACTCCAACCTTAACACACCATGTCTTCATTGAGCTCGCTTTGTGCACATGGGCATTGGGCCTCTTAGTTACAGTGAAGGGAAACTGTAATGCTACTGCATACAAAGACATTGTATACAATTGTGAGATTCCAACTTTGTGTTAACAGTTTGGGGAAGAACTACATATGGATGTGATGGTCAGGGGTCCACATACTTACAGCCATATAGTGTACATTCGCCAGATTTCTCCTGTCCTTATCACAATCTCTGAATGAGACACAGCTGTTATCACTTTTGCACAGACCTGCCACCCACACAGGCAGACTCTTCACACAGGGAATGAGAATGATTTTAAAACTGCAGTGTGTAAGCTGAACACACACAGTCGTACCGTAGGACTCGTATCCATCGAGGGATTTGACAGTGAGCAGCAGGTGTTGGTCCTGCAGATACTCGATGTCAGACAGGATGGGTTTGAGTGTGGTCAGCTGCTTTGAGGACCAGCTCACACGCAGGAAGTTTATATTATCACTGCTCTGAGAGTCATTCTCATAACTCTTCTTAAACTCTGTGAGAGGGGAAAGAGAGAGACACAAAAGAGAAAAAAAAGAAAAAGAAAAAAAGAGAAGACTCTGAGGTGTGCGCAAAATTTCAAAAGCTTGTGTATAGTGCCCCAAAAGCCACCGGAACCTTGAAAATAAATAAATAAATAAATATA
>NC_069723.1:5102804-5201750 GCF_027358585.1 Pangasianodon hypophthalmus
CTGACACCTTTCTATCATAACCAACATTAACTTTTTCAGCAATTTGTGCTACAGTTGCTCTTCTGTGGGATCAGACCAGAAGGGCTAGCCTTCACTCCCCACACACATCAGTGAACCTTGGACACCCATGACCCTATCGCCGGTTCACTTCCTTGGACCACTTTTGGTAGGTACTAACTACTGCATACCATGAACAGCCCACAAGACCTGCCATTTTGGAGATGCTCTGACCAAGTCGTCCAACCATCACAATTTGGCCCCCGAGAACTGACTGTTCACTTGCTGCCTAATATATCCCAGCCCTTGACAGGTGTCATTATAACGAGATAATCAACGTTAATCACTTCATATCTCAGTGGTTTTAATGTCATGGCTGATTGGTGTATATTTAAAACTCAATATATAAATGTAAATCTGAATATATTGTTATAACTCTGAATATGTAAATGTAAATTGTGAATATATACACTATATTACCAAAAGTATTCGGTCACCTGCCTTGACTCACATATGAACTTAAGTGCCATCCCATTCCTAACCCATAGGGTTCAATATGATGTCGGTCCACCTTTTGCAGCTATTACAGCTTCAACTCTTCTGGGAAGGCTGTCCACAAGGTTGAGGAGTGTGTTTATAGGAATTTTTGACCATTCTTCCAAAAGCGCATTGGTGAGGTCACACACTGATGTTGGTCGAGAAGGCCTGGCTCTCAGTCTCCGCTCTAATTCATCCCAAAGGTGTTCTATCGGGTTCAGGTCAGGACTCTGTGCAGGCCAGTCAAGTTCATCCACACCAGACTCTGTCATCCATGTCTTTATGGACCTTGCTTTGTGCACTGGTGCACAGTCATGTTGGAAGAGGAAGGGGCCCGCTCCAAACTGTTCCCACAAGGTTGGGAGCATGGAATTGTCCAAAATGTTTTGGTATCCTGAAGCATTCAAAGTTCCTTTCACTGGAACTAAGGGGCCAAGCCCAGCTCCTGAAAAACAACCCCACACCATAATTCCTCCTCCACCAAATTTCACACTCGGCACAATGCAGTCCGAAATGTACCGTTCTCCTGGCAACCTCCAAACCCAGACTCGTCCATCAGATTGCCAGATGGAAAAGCGTGATTCATCACTCCAGAGAATGCGTCTCTAGAGTCCAGTGGCGGCGTGCTTTACACCACTGCATCCGACGCTTTGCATTGCACTTGGTGATGTGTGGCTTGGATGCAGCTGCTCGGCCATGGAAACCCATTCCATGAAGCTCTCTGCGTACTGTACTTGGGCTAATCTGAAGGTCACATGAAGTTTAGAGCTCTGTAGCAATTGACTGTGAAGAAAGTCGATGACCTCTTTGCACTATGCGCTTCAGCATCCGCTGACCCCTCTCCGTCAGTTTACATGGCCTACTACTTCGTGGCTGAGTTGCTGTTGTTCCCAAACTCTTCCATTTTGTTATGATAAAGCTGACAGTTGACTGTGGAATATTTAGGAGCGAGGAAATTTGACGACTGGATTTGTTGCACAGGTGGCATCCTATGACAGTTCCACGCTGGAATTCACTGAGCTCCTGAGAGCGGCCCATTCTTTCACGAATGTTTGTAAAAACAGTCTGCATGCCTAAGTGCTTGATTTTATACACCTGTGGCCAGGCCAAGTGATTAGGACACCTGATTCTGATCATTTGGATGGGTGACCGAATACTTTTGGTAATATAGTGTACATGCAAATCTGAATATATAGCGTCTACATCTCAATACAAATATATCTTTATGATCAGGCATGTCAGTAGACAGATGTTCTTATTTTAATATCACTTATCTAAACCAAAGGGAGTATGTTCCTCTACTTTACAAAAGACTGGCTGTAGTGCCAATGGGTCTTCACAGTCCGTTAACAGTGTTAATGCTATGTAGCTTTTCTGCAGAATTCGGCATTATAGAGAGAAATTGTAAACCATCGGTTGACGAATAATGATTTTATTCGTGAAATATGATTTTATTCGAGACAAAAACAAAAACTGATTACACCAGTAATGTTTATTGGTTTAGTCAAATATGGAAAAATTAAGAGCTTGTCTATCAATATGCCTGATAAAATGTATGAATCAGGATTTATAACTATATATTCAGATTTATAATTATATATTCATTTACATATTCAGAATTTATAAATATGTATTCCGATTTACATTTATATATTAAGAATTATAACTATATATTCGGATTTACATTTATATATTGAGATTTCCTATAATTATTATACTGTATATAATAATGTTAGTGTTAATAATAATAATAATAATAACAACATTAAGATCATTATAGAGCTGCTACTTTCAAAATATCACTTTAAAAATATCAGCTCAGGATACAAGAATGCATTTTTATGATACATGATGTTCATTCTGATATCTGAATTACGCTCAGGAAAAAAAAAACAGCAGTGAAAAAGAAATCCAATCAGCTCTTCAGAGGAATGGTGAAATGTGTCTGTATTATAAACGTAATAAATGTAATATATGCTGTAATTTATCACCATGTGAGAGCTACATTGTTTTATCAGTCAGCGACATCTGGTCTAATTTACCGTAGGAGTTACAGATGATGTGCGTTTCTGGATAAGACTTCCACAAGATCCGGTCACACCACGACGGCACGTTCGTCCTCATCTGAAAGGAAAAGTGGAGAAAACAGACAAAGAAGGTTAAAGGGAGTGTAGAAGGACAGGCATCAGTGTGTGTCCTGGTTCATGTTCGATCCTCTGTCATTTCCGGTGTCAAAGGTGAAGCAGCAGGAAGGAGGTTTCTGTCCATCAGGCTTCCTTGCTGTGTTTTATTACATAACACAAACACAATCACATAACAGTACTGTTTAAAGAGACCACTGAACACAATATTTATTTACTCACAAGATTTTCAGCTTAAATAAAAACACGAGATTTTTATTAAACAGCACTACCTGTTTAGTGATATAATTACACAGCCAGCTAAACACCAGCAAAAATATTACGTAAACTATATGTCAGGCTGTGTTTAAATTAAACCACAAGGATGACTCCACAGTGTGACCCTAATAATGTATGTAATATTTTTATACAAAATATTCCGCGTTGTAAATATTCTTATCAAACTTCAGTAAACTATAGATTAAACCTGTACTCAGGTTACAGTACGGAGTGCTGTGATGAAGCAGAGTTACTGTTACCACCCTGAAGTTGATTATTTTTGTATAACAGCACGTCCCCAAATGTTTTAGTCCTCATATACCACAGCAATTTACCAACAATTACATTTTCTTTCATTTATTAAAGAATGATATGTCATACATTTTATCTATTTATAGTTTTTTCGCTCTTGATAAAAATAAAAAAAAAAACGCAGCTCATCATGTTAACGAGAAACCACACAGCATAAACTCTTCTGTACTGAAGATGTCAGAAAACTTAAAGATGTTAAATAGACGTCTTCTTACAGAAAACTTCACCATATCAGTTTTAAAAGTTTGTACCCCTGTGGCTTTCTGCTTCTGCCAGACGTAGGTGTCTCGGGATCCTCTCTCATACCGGTATGTGGGGGGGTACATGATCTCCTCCTCCGCTGAAGGCAAGCACACAGAGAAACACACAGGAAGTGAAGATAGGAAGTAAAGCTAAGGTTGAATATGACCACAGCCTGAACACGCTACAAAATTTTACTGATCAGAAATAATAACACTGGTAATAAACCATGGGTCTGTAAAAAATAAATAAATAAATAAATAAAATAAATAAAGATGAGTCACATATTCACCTCAAATAATTTAAGTTTAGTAAATATAATTCATTCAAAAATAAATACTGCAGATAATTTTATATTTGGAAATTATATCATATAAGTATGTCTGCTCTAACCCATTTACATTTACATTTATGGCATTTGGCAGACGCCCTTATCCAGAGCGACTTACAATAGTACTAACCCAGGAGGCAGCAGGAAGCACTACACATCACACATCGCTGCTTTAACCACAAAATAAGAGACAGAAAGTACCGAAGCGGAGGAAGACCTTGTTCTTCTCCCTCTCCAGATTGAGCTGGTCCACCTTCAGTAACGGCTCAAACTCCTTCCTGTTTATGTAGTTCAAGATTTCCTGCATGTGTGTGTATGTGCCAGTGAAAGGGACAGAAAGAGAACACAGGCATCACACAAAGGTCCTTAAGCACAAATGAATTGAGTTTTACCTACTTTTGTGTCTATCTGTATGTCCATGTATGTCTGTAGCTGAAGTCACCGAACCAGAACAGGTGTGTGTGTGTGTGTACACCTGTATATCCATGTCAAGTCTGTAGCTGAGGTCTCTGAACCAGAACAGCTGTGTGTGTGTGTGTGTGTGCCTTTATGTCCATGTCCAGTCTGTAGTTGAGGTCAACAAACCAGAACAGCTGTGTGTGTGTGTGTGTGTGTGTGTGTGTGTGTGTGTGTGTGTGTGCGTGTGAGAGCCTGTATGTCCGTGTCCAGTCTGTAGTTGAGATAGCTGAACCAGAACAGGGGTTTGTGTGTTTGGGAGCGTGTGTGCGTACACACCTGCATATCCATGTCCAGTATGTAGCTGAGGTCACTGAACCAGAAGAAGTGCATGTGCGTGTATACCTGAGGTATACACACACACACACAAACATTCACACACACAAACACCTGTTCCGGATTCAGTGACATCAGCTACAGGCTGGACATGGACACGCAGATGTGCGCACACACACCTGTTCTTGTTCTCTCACCACAAATACATACTCGAAAAGGACATACGGGTACACATACACCTGTTCTGGTTCAGTGAGAACAAGTGCGTGCGCGTGTGTGTGTGTACCTGGTTATCCATTTCCAGTCTGTAGTTGAGGTCAATGAACCAGAAAAGGAGTGTGAGTGTGTGTGTGTGTGTGTGTGTGTGTGTGTGTGTGTGTGCGTGTGTACCTGTATGACAATGTCCAGTTTGTAGCTGAGGTCACTGAACAAGAACAGGTGTGTGTAACTGTATGTCCATGTTCAGTTTGTAGCAGAGGTCAATGAACCAAAACAGGTGCGCGTGTGTGTGTGCACACTTGCATGTCCATGCCCAGTCTGTAGTTAAGGTCAATGGACCAGAAAAATTGTGTGTGTGTATACCTGCATGCGAACTTCCAGTCTATAGCCGAGGTCACTGAACCACAACAGTTGTGTGTGTACCGGTATGTCCACGTCCAGTATGTAGTTGAGGTCACTGAATCATAACAGGTGCGCATGCGTGTGTGTATATACATATATGTCCATTTCCAGTCTGTAGTTAAGGTGAGTAAACCAGAACAGGTGTGTGTGTGTGTATATACCTGTATGTCCATTTCCAATCTATAGTTGAGGTCACTGAACCAGAACAGGTGTGTGTGTGTGTGTGTGTGTGTGTGTGTATACCTGTATGTCCATGTCCAATCTATAGTTGAGGTCACTGAACCAGAACAGGTGTGTGTGTGTGTGTGTGTGTGTGTGTTTGTACCTGTGTGTACGTACCTGTGTGTACATGTCCAGTATGTATTTGAGGTGACTGAAAAAGAACAGGTGTGTGTATACCTGTATGTCCAAGTCCAGACTGTAGTTGAGGTCAATAAACCAGAACAGGTGTGTGTGTGTGTGTGTGTTTGTACATACCTGCATGTCCATGTCCAGTCTGTAGTTGAGGTCAATGGACCAGAAGAAGTGTGTGCTCGTGTGTGTGTATACCTGTATGCGAACTTTCAGTCTATAGCTGGGGTCACTGAACCAGAACAGGTGTGTTTGTGTGTGTGTACACCTGCAGGTCCATGTCAAGTCTGTAGCTGAGGTCAATGACCAGAACAGGTCTGTGTGTGTGTGTGTGTGTGTGTTTGTACTTGTATGTCCACATCCAGTCTGTAGTTGAGGTCACCGAACCAGAACAGGTGTGTGTGTATATCTTTATGTCCATTTCCAGTCTATAGTTGAGGTCACTGAACCAGAACAGGTGTGTGTGCGCGTGTGTGTGTACTTGTATGTCCATGTCCAGTTTGTAGCTGAGGTCACTGAACCAGAACAGGTGTGTGTGTGTGTGTGTGTGTGTGTGTATGTGTACATGTATGTCCATGTCCATCTGTAGCTGAGGTCACTGAACCAGAACAGGTGTGTGTGTGTGTGTGTGTGTGTGTGTATGTGTACATGTATGTCCATGTCCATCTGTAGCTGAGGTCACTGAACCAGAACAGGTGTGTGTGTGTGTGTGTGTGTGTGTGTGTGTGTATGTGTACATGTATGTCCATGTCCATCTGTAGCTGAGGTCACCGAACCAGAACAGGCGTGTGTGTATGTGTCTGTACATACCTTTATGTCCATGTCCAGTTTGTAGCTGAGGTCACTGAACCAGAACAGGTGTGTGTGTGTGTGTGCGCACGTGTGTGTATTTTTATGTCCATGTCCAATCTATAGTTGAGGTCACCAAACCAGAACAGGGGTGTGTGTGTGTGTGTGTGTGTACCTGTGAGTCCATGTCCAGTATGTAACTGAAGTCACCTAACCAAAACAGGTGCGTGTATATGCGTATGTTTCTACATAACTGTATGTCCATGTCCATCTGTAGCTGAGGTCACTGAATCAGAACATGTGTGTGTGTGTGTGTGTGTGTGTATGTGTACATGTATGTCCATGTCCATCTGTAGCTGAGGTCACTGAATCAGAACATGTGTGTGTATATGTGCGCGTGTGTGTGCACGTTTGTCCGTATCCACTCTGTAGTTGAGGTCACCAAACCAGATCAGGGGTGTGTGTGTATGTGCGCGCGCGTGTGCGTGTGTGTACCTGTATGTCCATGTCCAGTCTGTAGTTGAGATCGCCCGAACCAGAACAGGTGCGTGTGTGTGTGTGTGTGTGTGTGTGTGTGTGTGTGCGTGTGTGCGCGCGCGTGTGTACCTGTATGTCCATGTCGAGTCTGTAGTTGAGATCACCAAACCAGAACAGGTGTGTGAAGCGCAGTGAGATGTCGAAGGAGTTGAGCTGTTTGTCTCCCAGTGAGAGCTGACGCAAGATGTCCAGATAGTTCTGGTTACGCCTAACAAAGGTCAAAGTTAAAAGGTCAACTCGTCATCACTCTCAACAACTGTGTATACTGCTGCAGGTAAAGCAGATGTGTGTAGGAGTTTAAGCACCGCCCACCAGAGTGCTCTGCTTTACCATTCAGGAAAACACACCCAAATACAAAGACACACACAGAAACACATACAGAAACACACACACTCTTCTCACCTGTGGATCTTCTCATTCCCAGACGTCAGATGACAGTTCACAAAGCCAAATGATGTTCCGTTAAACATGAAGGACACGCCCACAGCCCCTTTATTACCTAAAACACAGAGAGAGATGTGTGAAATTTAAACACACACACACACTCACACACACACACACACACACACCCAAACAGTCCAGGAGCAACGAAAGATTAAATAAGAATTCAGTACGTAGTCAGTGTGCTCAGCTAATCCTAATACACACTGCTAAATGTTTTTTTAAATTAAAACAATGAGTGCCCCAGGATGTGTCATTATAAACTATGAAAAATAATCCATGCATTAGAAATAAATTGTTTTAATGTTTTAATGCTTGATAAATGACTGAATTCATGGTTTATGAATAGACATGAATATGTAAATTAGGAAAAGCCCCCATGAATTAGCTACATTAGCTCACTAGTCAGGTTCTGTAGCTATATATTAAAAATCACATCATCATCATCCACTAATAATCTGCATATCAGACATGACTGGTCCAAAGCTGTAAAGTGTATTTAGTGACATCATAAATTAAACTCACATAGCCCTACCCCCAAATCATTTTTACAGAGAAGTACTGAGAAAGTGTGTTTTAGTTAGAAAAATGTGACGTTCCACCCAGACCTGCCCACACCTGCTACCCACCCACACACACCTATCCACCCACCCAACCACTCACCCACATGCACACACACACCAAACCACCCACACACACCAAACTGCCCACCTACATGCACACACCAACCCTCCCACACACACGCCAACCCACCCACACACACAGGCCCACACACCAACCCACCCACACACACTCACTCACCCACCCACCCACACACACACACACACACACACACACACACACCTCCACGCAGAGACACTCTTTAGGAGACTCAAGGAGGCGTCCACACGGCCTACAGCTCATTCTAAATGTGCAGTTTATTCTCTGCTATGTTTGTGATGTTTTTTAATGATGTGAAATTATTTACAGTCAGGTGCATAGGTATTTGGACAGTGACACAACTTTTGTAATTTTGTCTCTGTACACTACCACAATGGATTTGAAAAGAAGCAATCAAGACTGAAGGGTAGACTTTCAACTTTAATTCAAGGGGTTTAACAAAAATATTAGCAGAATCTTTAGGAGTGGCCAAATCAACAATTTGGTACATTCTTAAAAAGAAGGAATGCAATGGCGAGCTCAACAACACCAAAAAGCCTGGAAGGCCACGAAAGACAACTAAAATCGATGATCGTATAATTCTTTCCTTGTTGAAGAAAACCCCTTTACAACATCTAGCCAAGTCAAGAACACTGGAGGAAGTAGGCATATCATTGTCAAAGACTACAATCAAGAGTAAATGATTACCTCAAGATGCAAACCACTGGTAACACTCAAGAACAGAAAGGCCAGATTAGACTTTGCTTAAAACCTCTAAAAAAGCCTGACCAGTTCTGATGCAAGATTAACTTGTACCAGAATGATGGGAAGAAAAGAGTATAGAGAAGGAAAGGAAGGGGTCATGTTCCAAAGCAAACCACATCATCTGTCAAACATGTGGAGGCAGTGTTGTGGTTGTGGAGGCAGTGGATGGCTACCAATAGAACTAGGTCACTGATGTTTATTGATGTGACTGCTGCTAGCAGTAGCAGGATGAATTCTGAAGTGTATAGGGCTATACTTTCAGTCAAATGCTGCAAAACTGATAGGATGGCGCTTCACAGTACAGATGGATAATGACCCAAAACGTACCGCTAAAGCAACCAAAGAGCTTCTTAATGCAAAGAAATGTAATGTTCTTAAATGGCCGATTCAGTCACCTGACCTCAACCCAATTGAGCATTCTTTTCACTTACTGAAAACAAAACTGAAGGCGCAAAGACCCACGAACAAGCAGCAACTGAAGGCAGCCGCAGTAAAGACCTGGCATAGCATCTCAAGGGAGGAAACTCAGCATTTGGTGATGCCCATTGGCTCCAGACTTCAAGCAGTCATTGACTGCAAAGGATGTGCATCTAAGTATTAAAATAATCCTAATATTTATGATTATGTTAGTTTGTCCAATTACTTTTGAGCCTGTGAAAATGGAGGGACTAAAAAAATAAAAAATAAATAAATAAAGGCTGTACTTCCTAAACAGTTAAATTTTGTTAAACCCCTTGAATTAAAGCTGAAAGTCTACACTTCAGTCACACTGCTTAATTTCAAATCCATTGCGGTAGTGTGCAGAGGCAAAATTATTAAAATTGTTTCATTGTCCAAATACGTATGGACCTGACGGTATAAGCAGTTCACAGATCATCAGGCCGAAATGAAGAATTTCAGGATATCCTCCTGTACATGTAACTCCACCCATATGTGTGTGTGAGTGTGTGTGAAATATAATGTGTTAAAACACACAGACGTGCTAATACTGTAAACCTAACTCAGTATTTCATTGAAATGAATAAAGCTGAGTCAGTCTGTTAAAAAAATAAATAAATAAATAAAAGGTCTCAGTTTCTAGTAAAACTTTCTAATAAATTTAGTGAAAATGTAAATAAAATAATGCACTATAATCTAGAGTAAAACCACTGCACAGCAAACAAACACAGGCACTCACACACAGGAACGCACATGCGTGAGCGCACACACACACACAGAAATTGGGAACTGTGTGTTTTTACTCCTGTTTTGTTTAAATGTATTGTAACTGTAATGTTTATTGTAAAATATGTCACTACACTGTACACTTTAGTGATGATGTTGGTCTTTAGGAAAAGTGAACAGGGTTTGGAGGTTCAAATTTTTAGGCGTTTTGGGTGATTAAGAATGTCTGAAAACAAGATTACATCTGGTTAATAATAATAATAATAATAATAATAATAATAATAATAATAATTTAGTAAAAATTTTGTTATAGATGTTTACCGCTTCTGTATTGAGTCAGTCCAAAAACATTTTAAATTTTCAAATGTTACTTTTCCAACAAAAAATGTGATGTTACAGAAAAATGTGTGTATGTCAGTAAAGAAAGCAACACATTATGTAACAGACCACTTTTCAGATTTAAAAAAAAAAAAAACAATGAAGGCTGCTGGGTTCTACTGCAGAAACAGGAGTGAGTGCGACACAGAGTCTCCAGCAGAACAGCAGCAGATTCTCCAACATGCTCAGTAAAGCTTCCTTCTAATTTCCTTATAAAACTGCAGAAAATATACATGAGACTACTGACATGTTTTTTTTTAAAAACCAAAAGGTCACACTAGCTATTAACTTTTTTTAATTTATTACTGTTTACTGCTCTTTATAGTATTTATGTAAAAACATTTAATTTCATTATTTCTGAAGGCATCTTTGCTCTACAGCATTTCTTTGCATGTACCCAAGACTTTACAGTACTGCACAGTACAGTATATGCTTTATTTATTCATTCATTCATTCATTTATTTATTTATTAAACATAACAAAATTTCTATGGAAATAATGCCAAAATAATGCCCTTGTGGTAATGACCACTAAAGACCTCTACAGATCAATACAGGCCACTAAAGTCCAATACAGACTATTACAGATCATTACAGATTATTAACGACACCAGGCAGTGGACAGGGATTTGACTGATTGTGGTCAGTGGGATTTTTTTTTTTTTTTTTTTTTTTTACAGAAAACACAAACAGAAAAGTAAAAGTGTAACATACTTGCGGCCTGCTTGTGTTCTAAACTAAGCACTTAGAATGTGTCTGGAGCTGGGTGTGTGTGTGTGTGTGTTTGTGAAATATAATGTGTTAACACACAGATTGTATATTGTAAACCTGACTCAGCGTTTCAGTGAAATGAATATAGCAGAGTTTGAAATAAATAAATAAATAAATAAATAAATAAAGAAGGCTCTCAGTTTCCAGTAAGACCTTCCAGTAAATTTAGTAAAAATGTAAATAAAATAATGCACTATAACCTAGTGTAAACCACTGCACAGCAAACACAGACGCATGCACATGCGCGCACACATACACATACACATACACGGAAACTTCTGATCTTTCTCACAGCTTTTCTTTATTCAGGACACTGAACAAAGAAAATTAAACAAAAGAAAATTACTATGGATATAATGCCAAAATAATGCCCTGGTGGTAATGACCACTAAAGACCTCTACAGATCGAAACAGACCACTAAAGTCCAATACAGACCATTACAGATCACTACAGATTATTAACGACACCAGGCAGTGGACAGGGATTTGACTGATTGTGGTCAGTGAAAGGACCTGATATCTGGCTTTGAGGATTTTTACAGAAAAAACAACAGAAATGTAAATGTGTAATGTACTTGCAGCCTGCTTGTGTTCTAAACTAAGCACTAAGAATGTATCTGGGGCTGTGTGTGTATGTGTGTGTGTGAGATTCTGACCCAGTGTGTTGGCAATTCCTGTTTTGACGCTGGACATCCCGACATGACTGATCCGGTTCTCATGGTCCGGCTTCACCAAAACTACAATCTTTATGTTCCACAGAGTCTGTACAGCAATCTATAACCCAGCGAGAGAGAGAGAGACAGAGACAAAGAGAGGGACAGACACTCAGGAACAGAGAGACTAATCACACACACAGGCACACAGACTGTGTGCTATAGTTTATGAGGGAAAAAAATGTGACTTCATGATGAGAAACACTGTTGTTCAGCTGGGGAGAAATAAACACTAATCAAACCCCACAAACAACAACAAGAACAAAAAAAATCCCAACACACACACACACAAACAGTCGATGACTGGATGTTTCTCTCTCTCACCAGTTTGTAGTCGATCTCGGTATAGTCTTTAAGCGCAGCTCGCAGGTTCTCCACCCACTCCTTATCACACACTGAGTTCTCCTGAGTGCCAAACACATAGATATCGTGAGGAATAGTGACCGTCATCTCATCCAGAGTTTTACCCAAACCTCGAGATAAGAGCCAGGAACCAATGGCCTTCGGAGCAGGAACACTGCCTGCACATACAAACACACACACAATCAGAGAGAGAAAATATTAGCAAGATGTCCTGTAGCTAAACCTGCATTGTGTTTCTTCTACACATGTGTGTGTGTTTAAAATAATGCTCAGCACACACACTCGTACACTCGCCTAACTCTGCTGTCTGCATTGCTGAGGAACAAAAGGGTTCTGAAATTTTCCTGAAGGAGAACTACACAGTTCTTGAGTGAGTTCCTGGTTCGTGTTTCCACCACACTGCAGGAACCATGAGGTACTAAAGCAATGAGTACCATCAAGACTCAGATATGTCAGTGATGATGGAGCTGGTGAGGAATATAAGGAATACGATATAACATGGTTTCTCTGTGTGTGTGTGTGTGTGTGTGTGTGTTACCCATGTTCCATGTCCCTATAAAGATGGAAATCATGTCCGGCTCGTCCTGGTCGGAATGTTTGTTCTTCATCAGCTGCAGCAGTTGGCAGAACGCTTCCCTTTTCTAATTGACAGACAAAGTGTGTGTGTTTTATTGCATTAATTTATTAGTTATTGTGTGTGTGTGCGCGTGTGTGTCTCACTTTAGCACTGGGGAAGATGAAGTCTTTCCTCTGGCTCTTGTCTTTCTCCTTCTCAAACACGATGCCCAGTTTATTTGGCATTCTCTGTGACTTTATCAGCTGTCTGACTGTAACACACACACACACACACACATACAAGCACGTGCATGCGAACATACACACACAAAATGTGTGAGCATTCATTTCCTGAGAGTGTTTTGGCTTCATGTAGAGGTTTAAATTGGAGTTACATATTAACCCCATTCCACCTCTCTCTCTCTCTCTCTCTCTCTCTCACATCCAGCCTCTTTTTCTCTGTCTGTCTGTCTTTTCTGTATATCTGTCTCAAACTGTCTGTTTTTCTCTCTCTGTCTGACACTCTCTCTCTCTGCCACCCACTGCCTGCCCTTCTCTCTCCATCTGTTCCCCCTTCTCTCTCTCTCTCTCCCCCATTAGTCCCCCTCTCTCCATCTCTATCTCACTCTCTCCTTTTCCCTCTCTCCCTGTCTCTCTCACCCCCCACCCGTCTCACTCTTGTCATGGGTGTAGGTGGTCCAGTCCTCCTGTGTGTCCTTCACTTTCTTCATCACCACCAGCTTTCCCGCCTCCACGTCCACGCTGAGTGTGTGTTTCTGACTTTTCCCTATTTTAGCCAGTTCAGCCAGGTACATGTCCGGCTTCACCTGACACAGAGAAACACAGAGACACAAACACTCCTTAGCAAAATGAACAGCCCAGTGACAGTTGTAGGACATGTCTTTTGGTCTTTGACACAAGTGAGGTACAGTCAGAGCAAGCACCAAAACTCTGTGTGTTTGCCCAGGAGTGCATGTGTGTGCATATGCAAATGTGCGTTACCTCGAAGGCCTGGACAGGAATGGCCTTGCTGTGGCGTGTCAGGGGGGCGAGAGGAGATGACACACTCATATCCTGTAGAGCCTTCAAAGCCTACAGGGAGACAGACAGGGAGACAGACGGGGAGACAGACGGGGAGATAGACGGGGAGATAGACGGGGAGATAGACAGGGAGATAGACAGGGAGATAGACAGGGAGATAGACAGGGAGATAGACAGAGGTTAATAAAACAGGTTTTAAATAAAGGAAAGCGAGAGAGTTGGTACTGACTCTGAAGTAGGAACTAAAATCACCCTTTAATGGAAACACCTGCAGTGGAAGCTCCCACAGTGGTTCATGGGAAAATAAAAAGCTGTTCCAGTTTCAGGTGCCAAAACCTGTGCCTGTGTGTGTGTGTGTGTGTGTGTGTGAGAGAGAGAAAGAGTGTACCTTCTTCTCTATGGAGGACAGTAGGTCTTTGAGGATGGCCAGTTTAGTGACAAGATTCTCCAGCTCCTGATCTCCACCCTGACTCACAGACTGTGTGTGTGTGTGTGTGTGTGTGTGTGAGTGAGAGAGAGAGAGAGAGAGAGAGAGAGAGGGAGAGAGTGAGAGGTTAATAAAATTATTTTCAACATTTCAATAATCAGGACAGAATGATTTCAGTGTCACAAAGGTAAAGGGTTAAACTTTTTTGGCTGCACTGCTTGAGTCCGTCCACACACACACACACACACACACACACACACACACACACACACACACACACACACACACACACACAGCATTCTGTTCTTCCTGTTCTCTCTCTCCTTTACTCCACCATTAGAATACACCAACCACATTACTGATCCTGCTTCACGTTACGCACTCGTGCGCGCACACACACACACACACACACAGATGGGGAAGTGGTGTCTGACTCGGCATGTTTCAAAAGCCACTGTAATGAAAATAACGTGTGAATTTTAATGTGATGAAGTTCACACACATGCAGTGAACACATGACTCATTTCACACAGAACATGAAGCATCTTATGGTAGAGCGCTACATCCACACACAACACACCATACTGGAGAAACTACATTAAATTACAGAAAGCTAACCATGGATAAAGATACACTACAAGCTACATGCTAATTACAATTACTCCACGCTGCTGCTGAGTTCTGTATCCTGATTGGTCAGAAGGTGTTGATTAATTTTCTATAACAGCAGGTCTTACAGTAGCGCAGCTGCAAATCACAGGTTTATACTAATGCACACATTCTAATACTTTATCGTTTCTACAGTAACAGCTTATTCACAGGGACTTATTCAGTGGATGCTCCACATAAATGAAATAAAAACATGTGTAATCATTGGTATAGTGGAGGTTTCTGTAAGGAGATGTTTATTTAACATTTATGGAAGGAATCTCCAGTGTCAGCACTTTGTAACAGTCAGAGGCAAAGCTGTAACTATGTTTTCGGACATCTTTGGGACAGAGCAGTTTAAGATTTTCTCTGTAACATGACAAGCTGCGTTTTTTGGCTTATTAACTTGAATAGAGAGAAAAAGAGAGGCTGGTGAGGGAACAACTGTTTGTAGCTATCATATAAGTGAGATCAGGAACTAAATTGTTTCACCAAAGTTCCACAACATTAATGTATTAACTGTAAACAGATAAAGTATGATGTATTATAATAAATAAAAATGGTAATTGTTGGTAAACTATTTATTTAATTGATTAATCAAAAGCTAAAGATGATGCATGTAACAGACTTGATCTCCTGAGAAAAGGGTTTTTCCTATCTATGATGTGTTGTACAGAGTGTTGAGCAAGCTGACCTGCTGAATCATCCTAGACACCATGGAGGCACTCTGTTGATCAAACACCTTAGACAGGATCTCCAATCCAGACAACACCTTATCCACCTCTCTGAGAGAGACAGACAGAGAGAGAGACAATGACAGATAAAATAAATGAGTGGAATATAAGACTACTATGAGGAAATAAAATGTGAAAATAAAAATAAACAAATGACTGAATAATTAAAATAAATATAATTCACAGAATAATTTGTTCATCATCCACGGAGTTAGAAATAAGGTTCATTGTGGGTTCTTTACCTGGTTAAGGGGTCTAGCTTTCTAAAAAGGGAGAGGGCAAACCCTCTGTTGTAGAGTGTTACATAAAACGTTTAAGGGTTTCTCGACTGGTCAAACCACTGAACAAATAGTACCAGAATGGAACCTTTGCAGATACCCATATACATGGGTCAGTTCTCCACCAGCAGCTAGAAGCAGCTAGAACTGAGTGAGAACTACTCCCTGTAAAGTTGATGTGGCCTCTGTGCCTGTCTGTCTCTGTGAAAAGGGTGTGACCTCCGTGCCTGCTCATTCCTATGAAAGGGGTGTGACCTCTGTGCCTGCCCATTCCTATGAAAGGGGTGTGACCTCTGTGCCTGCTCATTCCTATGAAAGGGGTGTGACCTCCTTGCCTGCTCATTCCTATGAAAGGGGTGCGACCTCCGTGCCTGCTCGTTCCTATGAAAGAGGTGTGGCCTCTGTGCCTGTCCTTCCCTGTGAAATGGGTGTGGCCTCCGTACCTATCTGTCCCTCTGAAAGGGGACTCTGTGTGTGTGTGTGTGTGTGTGTGTGTGTGTGTGTGTGTGTGTACCCATGCAGGCGTTTGCAGGATGACACCAGTGTTTTGTTGAGGTGAGGCAGACTGCTTGCTCCCTGTTTCACTGCTTCCAAATCCAACGCATAGCTGCCCTTCAGATACTCATGAGAGATTGTACTCAACCCATTCCCTACTGACACACTGAGAGTCAGACAGGGAGAGGGAGAGAGAGACAGGGGGAAAGAAAGATAGGGTGTGAGAATAGATTGGAGGGAAGGATAGAAAGAGAGAGAGAGAGAGACAGAGACAGAGACAGAGAAAGAGAAAGAGAAAGAGAGAGTGAGCCAGACAGACAGAGAGAGAGAGAGAGAGAGAGAGAGAGAGAGAGAGAGAGAGAGAGAGAGAGCAAAACATATTTACGTTATGATGTGATATGACTATTCATATCCACATTATAAAATGATGGTGTGTGTACATAAGTGTAAAACAAAACTTCATTTTTCAGAGCAGGATAGATGGAGGAGGGGCTTACCTCTCTGTGGGCATGTCTATACTGACAAGGGCAGAGCTACAGGAGCCAGTGCGAGGTGGAAGGGGCGGTTTCTCATCCTCCCCATCTGTGAAACACACACACATAATATTTGAGAAAGCTGTCCATATTTTGATACTGCATGTTTTATTAGCAGAGTAGAGACAGCTCTGTGGCATTAACACAATGTTGGGGGGGGGGGGGTTTCCATATGAGGAGGAGCAATACAGTTAACACAAGTATTTTGATTGGCTGTCCGATATCACTTGTTGCTGCACTTCAAAATGACATCACACACTTTTTCCAGGCCGATGTGGCAGGTGTAACTCCATCCCCAGGTCCAGGTGCAGCGGGGAGCCTATTCCTTCCTGAAGTCACATAACATGCACTAGATGCCTTTCTCCAATACACCAAGTACCGGAACATTTGACTGCTCAAGATCGGCACCAATGGGGACTATACTGTACTCAGGGTCGGGGCTGGCAGCACTGCTCCCTGCTGATTGGTTATACGGTGTGATAACAGCCTCAGCATTAGTGATTTATTTCGAGAAATAATTAACAGTAATCTGAAATCTTCATCCATGTTGGACTTAACAGTGATGTCATTACACTGATGAAGCAGTCACTTTTACTGTCGTCATGGAGACCACTTCCACTGTCTGTCCAATTGGAGAATACGCATTAAAATGGCTGGGTTCTGTTTTTGACGGTCCAGTTCTCTCCACAGGGTTTATCTCTGTTTGTGTGTGTGTGTATGTGTGTGTGTATATTTGTGTACCCGAGTAGTCTCTCTCGTCCATACATTCCTCTCTCTCCACGGGTAGGAGCAGGGTGGTGACAAGACCCTGATTAGGCTGAAGGTAGAGCTGAATCAGCTCAGGTAACGTCTTAAACCTCTTCGGCTGCACTCCCTGAGATGTCTACACATACACACACACAATGTAGAAAGACAAATTTCATCTTTTGTGGTTCATGATACTAGCAGATATAGTGTAGCTACTGCTAATGTTCACTCAGACTGTGCCATTACAACATAATTCGCATTAATACTCATTAATTTTTATTACACAAATTTAATATTCACACAATCAGATTCCTTTCAGCAACTAAAATAAATGCAATTTTTAAGGAAGAGTGTGTGTGTGTGTGTGTGTGTGTATGTGTGTTATAGGATATGTGGTGGATCAGTGCTCCCAGCTTTTCAGGGCAGTCACTGCAAAGACACAATGAGTCTGCTGTATGATCTATAGCCACAACACACACGCACACACAGTATTACCTGCACCGCTAGGAAGTTCTCCTCATCAGGTAGGATTCGGTATGTGTGAACATGCTTCTGGTATCTACAGAGGAACAGAATAAACTGATCAGTCTCACACACACACACACACACACACACACACACACACACACACACCAGACTACCGAGCTCTTATCCACATATATCCATAGCCCAGTGTGTGTGTGTGTGTGTGTGTGTGTGTGTGTGTGTGTGAGAGAGAGAGAGAGAGAGAGAGAGCGAGCAAGAGGGGATGAAAAACAGTGTCTGTAAGCATAAACCTGTTGATCTCCATCAAACCAGCTGTGCTCACACATACACACTCACACACGCACCTCATTTCATTATCAAACACAGTGGTTGAGTGACTTACACATCAGCAGTGCTTTGGTCAACACGCACACACACACAAACAGACACACGCGCACACATATTTGGTAGTCAAAACTTCACTGGACTTGGTGTGAGCATGTGTTTGTGTGTGTTCTATAATTAACCAGCCGTTTATGCCACAGGGCATGTCACTATGGCAACTGGCCAGTGCAATGAGGCACACTGCACCCACGACACACACCTGCCTTAAAGGCACACTGCACCCACAACACACACACACGACAGCCTTAAAGGCACACTGCACCCAGAACAGACCACACAACTGCCTTAAAGGCACACTGCACATGCACATGCACATCCACATCCACATCCACATCCACATCTGTCAGTCGTGGCCTAATGGTTAGAGTCTCGGACTTGTAACCCGAAGGTTGTGGGTTCGAGTCTCAGGTCCGGCAGGGATTGTAGGTGGGGGGAGTGAATGACCAGTGCTCCCTCCCACCCTCAATACCACGACTGAGGTGAGACCCTTGAGCAAGGCACCGAACCCCCAACTGCTCCCTGGGCGCTGCAGCAAAAAAAAAAAAAAAAGGTGTGTGCACTTGGATGGGTTAAATGCAGAGCACAAATTCCGAGTATGGGCCACCATATTTGGCTACACATCACTTCACTTAAAGGCACACTGTACCCACACACAACTGTATTAACTGTACCCAAAACACACACAACTGCCTTAAAGACATACTGCACACACAAAACTACCATGCTAAACTACTGTGCTCAAAAAATGTGCCTTTGCCCCTTATTTTTTATATTTTGTTTTATTGTGCGCTATGTTGCAAACAAACAAACAAAAACATTCTTTCTTTTAGTTTCCACAGTGGCATTCCACCTTGATAGACTCATTAGGGTGTGGGTCATTATCTCCCCAGGTTTGAAAGACATCAGTATTCATGGCCATTGACACTCTCTCGCATACAGCCTTTATAAAACAAAAAGTATCACCCAAAAGTTAAATCAATTCATTGTTTTATGTGAATGAATGAACAGGATGCTTCTGACAACCTGTGGTAACAATGACTCCGGTTCACATAATCCAGTACTCAAAAGTCTTCTGAAAATATATTATAGTATGTGTTTTATGGCCCTATCTCAGTGTCTTTTTTACTAACCATGTTTAAACTTGATATTCTCAAATATACAAACAACAGACTTCATGTGAAAATTGTAATGAATGTCCTGGTTACGCAACTGCACTATTTGTCCATGTCACAAATCACAAATAATAAAAGTCTATACTATTTACACATCAGCGCTACACAACATTAACACCATACAAGTGGTCGACCAATATATCGGCCTTCCAATATTTGCCATTTTTTAATTATCGGCATCAGCCGATGCCATTTTTTAATTATTGGAATCTTTCCATTCAGCCGATATGTGACAAGGCAGACCACTGTTGCCATATAGCACATAAGCGCATTCTTCCTTAATCTGGCTAAAAAAACACCCATTCAGGTGGCTTTCAACAGTTTTTGAACTGAGGTATACCCTGAAGAACGAAAAAAGCAACAGATAAGTTCAGAACATTGATTGCACCTGATAATGCTGGCCCCCATTTGCCTTTCACCACAGGGGATGCGGAGTCTCTGATGAGTCTCACGTGCCATTTTATTGACAATAATTAGGAAAAAAAACAAATTGTCTTGAATGTCAAGGCCATGTTTGGCTCCCATACCAGGGAATAGATCTTTCTTGACCTGATTGACCAGTGGCATATTACACAAGAAAGGGTAGTGCTTGTGCTCAGAGATGACAGTGCAAATGTTGTTAAAGGCATGAGACTTGCAGAAATGCCAGTCCTCAGCTGTAGTGCTCATATACTGCAGCTTGTTGTGAATGATGGCATCAGCAGCCAGAGAGCACTTGGGGATATCGTTGCTAAGTTGAGGATGAAACAAAGCAGAAGCATCTTCTACTTGCATTATTCCCAGTATTGTCTTGCTGAAGATGCTTCTTCAAGTCGAGGGTCCCACAAGCAGAGGAATTAAAACACTGGGGCAGACAATGTTACAGAGTTTGGAAAAAAGACTTGCCAAAATTGAAGACAACAAATGTTTGGTGCAACACTGCTGGATCCTCCATATGAAGGCCATATGTTTACAGCAGCAGGCATACTGGATAAAGTCAAACAATGGATAGTGGAGGAACAGCCTCAGCACAACCAGTAGCCACTACCACACATGAAGGCCAAGGACCAACAAGTCCTCCTGAACAAGCAAGGAGAGAGGCAGAGGAAGCCATTGGTCTTGTTGATCAAATTTGCATTTGCAACATTCTTGGAGCTCAAACTCCTGCTGAAGAGTGAGTGAACTTTTATGAGGAGCTGAACTTTTGCCTCAAGGAGCCAGTAACTAACAGAAAGAGTGGTCTATCACTGGAATGTTGGAAATAGAATCAAACTCAGCTGAGCCTCACTGCACCATTGGCAAGAAAATATCTCTGTCCTCCACCCTCTACTGTTCCAAGTGAGAGAGTATTTAGTGAGGTTGGGGCCATTTATGATGAGAGGAACAGGCCCACTGCAGAAAATGCAGAGAAACTTTGTTTGCTGCATTACAACTTGCCACTGTTAAATTAACTAATGGGACTAACTAATGGGACTGTGTGCACTCTATTCATTTTGTTTGTTTTGTAAAATATTTGTTTGTGTGTAAACCAAGAAAGTGGACAAACACAAAGTTGCTTTAAAATGCACTAAAACTTATTTATTGAACTGTTACCTCATTACATTTGTTCACATTTACATTGTTTAGATTTTTCAATATTTCATTTTGTGGCTGTTGTAACAGACACAAGTAGAAGCTTCACTAAAACATACTTATTTTTATTTGTACAAATTTCTTAAGTGAGTATTTTTGAGGTTCTTCAGAGAATATTACATAAATGTTCATTTAGAACTGTTCACAGAGAACAGTTCTACATTCAGGCATCGCCAAGATCCTGAGCAGGCAAATAAAACTGCTGCTGAGAGAAAAACCATGTGAAGTGTTTAAAGTGGTGCTGCTATTCTGATCCAAGGCCTCGCAGCAGAACCCAGTAATAACAGAATATCAGCGCTGTGGTCAGGAGTCCGAGCACTGATGTGGTTTCTGTAGTTTCCACACACTCCGATTCCTCATCCTTCAGCCTGAAACACACTCAGACTCCAGATCTCAGAGCAACACTGCACTTTATTTAGTTTAATTCTGTACCCTGATTGGTCAGAAGGTGTTTATTAATTTTCTATAACAGCAGCTCTGACAGTAGCACAGCTGCAAATCACGGTTTTATATTAATGCACTTGTTCTAACACGTTATTGTTTCTATAGCAAGTGTGTGAATTTGTAAGCGTGAGAGTGTGTGCGAGTGTGTGCAAGTGTGTGTGTGCAAAAGTGTGTGTAAAAGTGTGTGTAAAAACATGTGTGATTGTGTACAAGTGTGTGTGTGTGTGTGTAAAGCGAGAGCCACCTCCTGCACTAACAGCTCTGTGAAGCTTTATAAACCCTTCATTAAGCCCTCAGATATGCAGTAAACAGCTCTGAGCAGCAGAAATGCCGAGTCGCTGGATTGAGACGAGTCCTGACGTGTCTCTGTGGTACCAACATCGGGACACAACATCCACCACAGTGTTTTGCTTTTTTGCACGTTTTTTTTTTTTTTTAAGAACAAACACTGTGTGGGTTAAAGAGCTGTTTTTTAAATAATTTAAAGATTATTATTACAACATGAGTATAATATCGAGGCAAAAGAAAAATTACAGGATTTTTCTAAAACATAATGGATATTTCATTATTTTATAAATCAGAGGCATCAGTGAGCTGCAACAACAACAACAATAATAATAATAATAATAATAATAATAATAATAATAATAATAAATCCAGCTCATGGTTTCAGATGAGAATTTTCAGTTTGGTGTATTTCCATGTACACTCATCCCTGTAAATCATTTGCATGCAAAGAACAGCGAAGTGAAGCACTGCATTCTCTGTTTGTTTGAGGTTCTGGACTGCACAATACAGTAAAGTAAACATGCAGATGTGTTGTTTTTCTTTTGCACCCTTTAACATGATGAACTCTACATCAGTAAAATCCAGCATCATTTGGAACCGTCTGACACGCCCCACACGGCAGTCCACCCTGTCGGACATGTGTTCTCTAGATACCTTTCCTTCACAGCTTCTCCAAACTGTGGTAGGCACTGCTGGTACTAACATTTTGTCTACTGTAAATAGCAATTTAGTGGTACCATGCGATCTTGCTTTAAACATGTCTCTCTATGACTTCCTGAGGGATATCAAAAGTTGGATGACAATGAACTTCCTTCAGCTAAATAAGAGCAAGACAGAGGTTTGAACCCCTTGTCTGCAAATGTACATAACCATATAAATAATCTTGGCGATATCTTTAATTCTGACTTAAAATTTGACAAAAAATTAATTCTGTTGTGCAAGCTTTTTCCAATTTAGAACCATTAACAAGATGAAATCTTTCCTCACATTTTAAAACCTGGAGAGTCATCCATGCCTTCATTTCATCCCGTTTTAACTACCGTAATTCTCTTTATTTAGCGGTCAGTCAGTCAGTCATCCCTCTCATACCTTCAACTGGTTCAAAACTCTGCTGTACGCCTCTTAACGGGTACTAGAAAGAGAGACATGTATAACTCCTGTACTCATATCTAACCTTAGAGTTAAATTTCAGTTTAACCTCCAGTTAAATTTCAGTATTATTTTAAGGTTATACTGTTTGTTTTTAAGGCATTGCATGGATTAGCACCACTTCACATTTCAGAATTAATCTGCCCCTACATAACATCAAGTTCTCTTACATCAGCTGGTCAGGCTCTCCTGAATGTCTCACGATCCCGCTTACGGTCAGAGTGACCGTGCCTTTTCAATTACAGCCCCAAAACTGTAGAATTGTTTACCCCAAATACCAGCACATTTAAGCTCCGTTTAAAAAAAAACATCTTTTCTCTTTGGCCTAGCTGTAAGCTGCGTGGTGTGTGGTGATGCAGTGGTGTGCGTTATCTGTGTTTTTTATTTATTTATTTAAATATATATAAACTTTTTACCTAATGTAATTTTGTATGTTATCTGTCTTTTAATGGAAGAGAATGTTGTTGCCTAGTTACACACACGGTCACCGTAAACAAACTACTCGCTACATTTAATCTTTTCTTCATTTATTATTCCTTGTATAATTTATACTACATAATTTAATTTACCATTCCCTTGATTTATTTTTCCCATATTTCATTTCCACCTCTCTAAAATGCGCCACTGATTTCGGCGAAACAAACCGTCGCAAAACTCCTCCTCCATCGCGCAAGGAGTTGTGGGTAATTTCAGCTGAAAAAGTGTCCACGGCTGCACACTTCCAAAATCTACCGGAAATAGTAGACCATCCGGGTACCTTTAGGATACTCATTTCAAAATACTACGATTTGGGATACACGTATTCTAATCTCGGATACTATTTAGGACGGATAGTACGCGAATTGGGACGCAGCATGTGTTAATTTCTTTTTAATTCTCGATGACGTCAACTCGTCTGAGTCACGTGACCCCGTCTAGCTCCGCCCCTGTGAGTGCCTAAATGTTACTAAATGTCTTAGTAACGCCACACTATAAACGGTATAAATCCTAGATGAAGAAGAAAGTGTTTTACTGCGTCAAATCTGCCCAATGTCACAGCTGGTAAAATGTTTAGAATGTGTTTGGACACAGGAAATAATATTTCAAGCGTCCATCTTAAGTAAAAAGGTCAGTTTTCAGTTAAACACTGCAAACACTTACAAAAAAAAACTAACAGAAACTAAAAGAAACTAGCAGAAACAGTAAAATAAACACCTCAGAACTAAATAAACACATCGCCTTAACCCTGAGAGTTCAGATCAGAAGTTCGCTCTCAGTTCCGTGTGGTTTTCTCCGCGAAAACACAACACTTTATCACCGGGAAGCCCTAACAGAGTGTAGTAATACAGAGAGGTAAATAAAGTACAGATATAGATAACTCACAGCACACACAGGGCGTAGGCGCCGCTCACGCTCTCACTGTCCCGGACCAGGAAGCTCCCATCTCGGCCGGCTCGGGCCAGCAGCTCCTCGGCGGCGGCGCGGCTCAGGTCCCGGTGATACCACAGTGGAGGGGCCGCTCCTCCCCCACCTGCCATGGTGAACCGTGCTGACGACAAAATACCACGGGAAGAAAATAAGTATATTTCTTTATCCGCTTTGTCTTTTTTCTTTTCGGTCCTTGTCCTGGTTTAGTGGCTGAACCCGAGCAGTGAGCGCAGACTCGGCTCCAGCTCTGCCTCACAGTCTCCCATCAGCCTTCCGCTAATCTGCTCCTGAGTTTATATCCCTGTGGAAATGTTCCAGCTCAAACATACACACACCAAAGCTGAGGTAATATTTCAGTGTCCTTGATCATCAATTAAAGTTGTGAATCCAACCAAAAACTTTTTAACTCTTCCTTTTTCACTACAGTCAGGTCCTCGGTGAGTCGGTTAGCACTGAGCTAATCTCTCCTCACTTTCTCTCACAGAAATAAAAAAAAAGAAATCACAACCACAGAGCTGAAACACACGCTTTAGCAAGCCTCTCTCTCACTCAGACACACACACACACTGTTACAGAAATCACACTACTGCTGCTGGATTAAAAACATCGACTTTAAATAACTTTTAAGAGCGACCTACAAAAACTTTTGAGGATCTTCGGTATGACTTCACAGCTGGAAAACACACCGCATTTACACACATGTACACATCAATCTAAGAACCAGCTAGCAGCTAAGCTAACTAACACACACACGGATCAAAAAAAAAAAAAAAAAGACAAACTTTTACATGACCACCGATGGAACTTCATTCAGAAATGTATGTCTGTGTAAAAATCATAAAATATTATTAATGTTAAAACCAAAAACTTTCTCTAAAATTAAAATTTTCAGTCTCAGCTAAAAAAAAGTTTTCTCTCCCAAAAAAAGCAGCTATACATGTTTCCTTTCAGTCCAGCAAATTGTAAATTAATGTTTAGAACAGCAGCTGAGTTAAATATGACTGTAACTCAGTCCACTGAATCCGCTAACACTGTAATGTGTGAATCTGCGGTTATTAATAAACTTCCTGTTTAGAATTTTTTGTGCATATCGACACCGCAGTCGGTTCCTACCACTTCCGGGGCGGGGCTTCTACATGAGCACGCCCATTGACTCGATTTTACAAACTGATCAGAGAACTGATATTCTCATACAGATATGAACTTCAGTTTAATCCACCAAACAAACAAAAGTTAAAGAGTGGAATAAAGCAAGACTAAATAAATAAATAAATGCACATTTGCTAACACTTGTACATACAATAAGACCTGACCTCTTCACCTTGTGGAGAAATCAGCAGTATTAATAACTTAAAGGACAAATTCTTCTTTTTCTATGATCGTTTATTTAAACGCAGTGACTCTAAATATATTCTAATTATTGCCTACGCGAACACACACACACACATAGTGCTAAAATAATATTAAACAATAAAAACGCTGTCATATTTCACCTCCATCCACACACCAGCTAACATCAAGTGAAAAACGCTTGCGTCATGCAGGGGCGTGGCCACATGAGTGGCTTGAGGTTGCAGCTCTGTAGCATGACTGCAGTGAGTCTGTAACGTGTTTGTAGCTTTTCTGTACATTGACTGTAGCATGACTGTATCTTATCTGTAGCGTATCTGTAGCATGACTGTGTCTTATCTGTAGCGTATCTGTAGCATGACTGTAGCGTGTCTGTAGGTTATCTGTAGCATGACTGTAGCGTATCTGTAGCAGGACTGTAGCGTGTCTGTAGGTTATCTGTAGCATGACTGTAGCGTGTCTGTAGGTTATCTGTAGTGTGTCTGTGGCATGTCTGTAACTTGTCTGTAGGTTATCTGTAGCATGACTGTAGCGTGTCTGTAGGTTATCTGTAGCTTATCTGTAGCATGACTGTAGCGTGTCTGTAGGTTATCTGTAGCATGACTGTAGCGTGTCTGTAGGTTATCTGTAGCATGACTGTAGCGTGTCTGTAGGTTATCTGTAGCGTGTCTGTGGCATGTCTGTAACTTGTCTGTAGCTTATCTGTAGCATGACTGTAGCGTGTCTGTAGGTTATCTGTAGCATGACTGTAGCGTGTCTGTGGCATGTCTGTAGCATGACTGTAGCGTGTCTGTAGCTTATCTGTAGCATGACTGTAGCGTGTCTGTAGGTTATCTGTAGCATGACTGTAGCGTGTCTGTAGGTTATCTGTAGCATGACTGTAGCGTGTCTGTAGGTTATCTGTAGCATGACTGTAGCGTGTCTGTAGCTTATCTGTAGCATGACTGTAGCGTGTCTGTAGGTTATCTGTAGCGTGTCTGTGGCATGTCTGTAACTTGTCTGTAGCTTATCTGTAGCATGACTGTAGCGTGTCTGTAGGTTATCTGTAGCATGACTGTAGCGTGTCTGTGGCATGTCTGTAGCATGACTGTAGCGTGTCTGTAGCTTATCTGTAGCATGACTGTAGCGTGTCTGTAGGTTATCTGTAGCATGACTGTAGCATGACTGTAGCGTGTCTGTAGGTTATCTGTAGCATGACTGTAGCATGACTGTAGCGTGTCTGTAGGTTATCTGTAGCATGACTGTAGCGTGTCTGTAGGTTATCTGTAGCGTGTCTGTGGCATGTCTGTAACTTGTCTGTAGCTTATCTGTAGCATGACTGTAGCGTGTCTGTAGGTTATCTGTAGCATGACTGTAGCGTGTCTGTGGCATGTCTGTAGCATGACTGTAGCGTGTCTGTAGGTTATCTGTAGCGTGTCTGTGGCATGTCTGTAACTTATCTGTAGCGTGTCTGTAGGTTATCTGTAGCATGACTGTAGCGTGTCTGTAGGCTATCTGTAGCATGTCTGTAGCTTGTCTGTAGCTTATCTGTAGCATGACTGTAGCGTGTCTGTAGGATATCTGTAGCTTATCTGTAGCATGACTGTAGCGTGTCTGTGGCATGTCTGTAGCTTATCTTTAGCATGACTGTAGCGTGTCTGTAGCTTATCTGTAGCATGACTGTAGCGTGTCTGTGGCGTGTCTGTAGGTTATCTGTAGCATGTCTGTTGCGTTCTGTGGCATGTCTGTAGGTTATCTGTAACTTATCTGTAGCATGACTGTAGCGTGTCTAGCTTATCTGTAGTGTGTCTGTACCGTGTCTATATCACGTTTGTAGCATGTCTTTAGCTTGTCCGTAGCGTGACTGTACCGTGTCTGTAGCATGTCTGTAGTGTGACTGTAGTGTTTAAGTAATGTGTCTGTAGCTTGTCTGTAGTGTGCCTCTGTAGTGCTGAATGTCTAGTGGATTTGAAATGCACTGTGTAGGGCAGTGGTGTCCAATGTTATTCAGAAAGGGCTTGTGTGGGTGCAAGCACTCCAGGAAGATGCTACATCTGCAGTCTATTAAAAGCCAAGATCAGCTGATGATATTATGACTATCACTCTAACTATGTGCACTGTTTAGGAATGTGTGTCTATGATGACCATATCTATGACCACGGTGACCTTGTTTCCCACATAAAGGCTGAGAAAAAGAAGAAAAACATGTCTCCCCTTTCCACTGCCCAAGTGTTTTGAACTAGTCCAGGTTTTTTTTTGTGTTGTTTTTTTTTTTTCTTTTTTTTTTTTCTTTTTGTGTGTGTGTGTGTTTTGTTTTGTTTTTTTAGATGGAGTCTGGAAATTTTGCTGAAACCTAGCAACCCCAGTTAATGAAATTAGCTCTTCTTGTGTGGAAAAATACCTGCTGTATGGAACATAGTTAAACAAAGGTACAGCTTAAAAAATGTGCTGCAAGACCATATGCTAGGTGACTGTATGTTGCTGACCCTTAACTGCCTATTACGGAGTTACTCTAAAAATTCATTAGATAGTAGCGTATAGCCTAAGTCAAGTGTTATATTCTCTCCACTCTTCCTGCGAATCCAAAATCTATGGTCACAAACTGCTGCTGTAATTTCTGCTACTTAGGTTTACAGTGATACTGACTGAATCGTCACACCTCTAACACCTCCAGCACCCCTCATCTGAGCTCCAGTACAGGAACAGGACATTTTGAGCAGTACTGTCCCCTACTGGCCATCACACAGTACTGTATAACGCTATATTGCATAAATTATTGTTCTTTGTTAGTGTTTCAGCTCAGAGTATATTCTGTATATAAATATATAAATGAGCAGTAAAAGTACACCTTAAAGCACATTTGTCAATCACAAGGTCCGTGAGCCAAATCTGGCCTGCAGCCTCGTTTCACTTGGCCCGCATGAACTTGGAAAAAAATAATACATGCAATAATACATTTTCACACTGTCCAGAATTCACATCAGACTCGTAGCGTAGCTACCGCTATTGTACAGTCTCACAGTGCTTAACTAAAACCGACGAGTGGCAGCCATTTTTCACTTTGTATCAGGTGGGAAGTTACCGTGAACCGACATGTACATGTGTGCTCTGGTTTCAGCCACGGCTGTGCTGCGCTTGATGTAATCACACTCTTGTCAAAAAACAGTTTATGACAGTTCCACTGAAAAGATTAAAGTAATGTTAGTAATACAGAAAAATTACATCTTATATCATGATAAGTCATGATCCACTTTTCTTCTGCAGTAAACTGCTTCACTGGACCTCACCTCCGTATCTCTGTGCTTATAGTTTAGCGATCTGCCTAATAGCTTTCAAACAGAAACAGGAAAAATGCATCAACCCGATTAGCTAAGTCTGTTTCTCATTACAGCAGCTGCTATTCGATAAAATGGGATTAAGCAAAGGAATATATTAATAAAAATGTTTTATTATAATCAGTATAATAAATGTTATTACCTACAGTAACAGTGCTTACATTTTACATTTCTGTTAGCCCTCTCATTCCTAGAAACTTTCTTTTCTAATTTCAGCTCAAACGTTATTGGTGTTAGTCAACATATGTTTAATAAGTCAAAAAAAAAAGATAGACTTTGATTACGGCTGTTCTGGGTTACACAAAAATGCTGATGTGGCCCAGGCAGAATGTGTTTGACACCCTTGCTTGTAATTTTAAACCATTTAAAAATCTGTGTTGAATAATAATTTGTTCAGTATGTTTTGTCACTCAAAATTAAGCAGGAACAGGACCTAGGAACTGCACTACCCTCAATATAAACATCATGAATATGCAAATATAAAGACCACCCCATATCCTTCCACATTATTTAATATATTAGTATAGTTAGTACTTAAATTTAGCGCCCTCTGGTGCCTGCAAGGTGAATTACAATAGAAAAACACGCGTAATAGAGTTTAAAAAACAACGACAACAAAAAATGTTTTTTCTTAGGTTTTCTTTTCATTAGCATTTCAAAGCATTGAGAGAAGGACAGCAAGTGAGAGGGTGAGGCTCGTCATCATGGCCACCTCTGTTCGAGAGCCGTGGTTCAGGTAGAACTCTGCCACTTTTCGGTTAGGGTTCTGGCCCGTGAACCACATCTGCATGCAGCGGCCGCTGTCCTTGGTGTACGTGGTGTACTTGTAGGAGTTTGACCAGATTTTCTCACACATGCTCTGAGCGGTGGGGAAAATGTCTGTCCACTTCTCGCACTTAGCTCCAGCAGGACAGCGGTTTGTACCTGTGAACACACACACACACACACACAAAACACTTTCAGCTGGCAAGTAAGAAAAAAGATATTATTCCTGAGAATTATTCCAGAGGAGTTTTATCCTTAATCCACACCATCACTTATACCATAAACCATGGCCTTAAATTCAGTCGGATTATCAGTTCTTTCTACAAATCACCCCTTACACACACACACAGACACACCTGAAGTCCAGTTCCAGCCCTTGTGCCAGTTTTCTTTGCAAGTGATGTCATTTTTGCAGTCATTGTACCATGAGTCACAGTCCTCCAAACACAATGGCACGTCCAATATGCGCTCCCTCCGCCAAGTGTTGTCCGCCTACACACACACACACACAAGGGAGGTTTTTGGGAGGTGGGGGGATGTTGATATGTCTAAAAATAACTGAAGTGAATTACTTCTTTTTTTAAAAAATCTGTAACTTCATCCGCAAACACAAGGTATGGAAGTATTTTCCGGACAAATTTCAAAAGTAATTGAAAATTGCATTCGCAATTGCGTTTTCTGTTTGTGGACGCATAAACTGTGACATAGTTCAAATGCAAATGCGTATTATCATTAACATTTTCGTTTACATGAACGTATAATGTATGCCAAATTTCAAATGGAAAAGTAAAGTCCATTTGCAATTGCATTTCCCATGTCTTACGATTTATGACCCTGTCATATTGAAGTAGCAATAGCAATTACCCTGTTTGCTGTTTCACTTCCTCGGCGCCGTGTATGGACCCTGCCAAAATTCAAATGCAATCGTAATTCCCTTTGTATTTGCACTACTCGCAGTAGTGTGGTGGAAAGATCATCTTTAGTTTCGGGTCAGAAAACAAGATGAGTGACAGTAATACATGATTTGCATTTGAATTATGTCACAATTTATGCGTCCACAAATAGAAAACGCAATTGCAAATGCAATTTGCAGTTGCTTTTGAAATTTGTCCGGAAAATACTTCCATAACAAATAGATGGTGAAATGGAATAAGAATTTTTTAAAAGTTGTTCTGTATAGAACCCTAAACCAGGGTGTTTCTGTTTCAGTGAAATGCCTTCACACTTCCAGAGTGTAATGTGAACTTCAGGACAATCTCTGTGATGTCACAGGTTTCAGGAAGAAATCTTGGATGAGTGGAGAAACCTCACGAGACTCGCTGCTTGGACTGACTGTGTCTCTTAATGGTGTTTTTACAGAAAAAGTTCTTTAAAGTGATGCCATAAAAGAGCGTCTTTGCTTTAATTAAAACAAAACAAAACAAAAAAAACCCTCAATAATTCTTTTCCACCACAAACATTCTTCTACATAACGAACACATTTACCATGAGAATTTTTTTAGTTTTCTGTGGCATCAACAAAAATGGTTTAAAATCCATAAATCAAATGGTTCTTCTGTGGCCTCACTGTAAAGAACCGTTTCTGGTGTCTTTATTATAAAGAGAATAAAGGAGTGGGAGAATGAGGAGCTTCACGGCCACAGAGACATGGTTTAGTTGTGCAGTGTGATGTGGGCATACCGGCTGGATCCACGGCCCCAGGTGAGGAGAACACTCATAGAAACACGTGTCCTGGATGAAATGCTGTTTACATTTTTCGCTCATGATCCCACAGTGATTCCAGTTAAAGTTGTATAGGTACGAGTTATCTTCATGAGCTTCAGTTGACGTGTTCGCAGTGCAACATGCATTCTCACGCCAAGGAGCACACTGAGAGTGAGATAGACAGAGCGAGAGACAGACAGAGAGACAGACAGACAGAGAGGGACAGTTAGACACAGAGAAAGAGAGCAAGACAGAGAGATATACAGGGTGAGAGAGAGAGCAAGAGAGAGAGGGGGGGGGGAGAGAAAGAGACAGGGAGAGATCATATTGTCCCTCCTTAATAAGAATGTTTTTAGGTATTAGATTTTTGCTAATATTATGTAATGCTGTATTTATTAACAAAACATTTTATTGCTATCAGTGTTTTAGACATTAAACATTAATGAGAGACTTCGGGCATGTCTCAGATCAGCTCACAGATGTGAAGTGAACATTAATAAAGCTAACAGCAGAATACACCATAAAAAAAACAGTGTTCCATGTACAGAGCCCTGAGGAACACCAATAATATCTCCTGCACTTACACAAAGCGTAAACTCCTCTGTCCTGAAGATGTCGGAAAACTTAAAGTTACAGCTTTACCTCTGACTGTTACAAAGTGCTGACACTGGAGACTCTTTCCATAAATATTACATAACACATAAATGTCTCCTTACAGAAAACTTCATCTTATGAGCTGTTACTATAGAAACGATAACGTATTAGAATGAGTGCATTAATATAAACCTGTGATTTGCAGCTGCACTACTGTCAGAGCTGCTTTTATAGAAATTTAATCAACACCTTCTGACCAATCAGGATACAGAATTCAAGCGTGGTATAAAGCAATTTAATAAAGAATAATGAGTCTGTTATGTGCATTGGCGATAGAGCCTGTGACTAGCGATAGAGCTTTACTAGACAGAGTGTGAGTGAGTGAAATTCCTGTGGCTGTAGTCTTCATCCTCTCCTGATCATGCTTCTGACCGATCCTGTTTCTGAAAATATTTAGCTAACATTTAAATATGAGCCATGATGTTCTCACAACACGTGTGAAAGCAGAATCTTTGACATTTCAGTATAGGGTTGAGTTGAATCAGGATTTTTATAAAACAAGACTGGAGCTGAGAAATTGTCTCAGACCTCACCACATCTTATAAAATCTACACAGTTGAAAAACTGTTAAATATGTAAAACAAACATGGTATTTTACATGTTCTCAGAACACGTGTCAAACAGTGAACATAGAGAAACTTACTGAAAACAGAAATCCTCAGCAATGACCATGAAACCAAAATGAAGAAATGTTTTAAATTATATAAAATTATATTTTGTGGCTGCAGTAATATGTTGGATTTAAAATGTGTTGTCATTTTTGTGTTTTTTTTTTGTGATTTGGTGTTTGTGACGATAATGTAAAATGAGAACAACTTTTCACCTCAAGAGAAATGATTAGCTAAGTGTGCTGGAGAAGACTTGCTGAACTTTGACCAAGCTCAGCAGAACACACCTGAATGTGTGTGTCCTGCACTGTGTGTGTGTGTGTTACCTGCAGATAAAGTTCTCCTTCTGGTCCCGGCTCAATTTTGTGATGTTTAGCGTCCATGCACATGTTCAGTTTGTCCAGAGCAAAAGAACAAAGTGGAAAAGATAACAGCATGGTGAACACCAGCCAAACCCTACAGACAAAAAATAAAAAAAAATATAAAGGACTCACTGTGTGTGTGTGTGTGTGTGTGTGTGAAACAGTGTGAACTGATTAAACCAAGGCATGAATAATCTCAGCAAACTCTGTGTATATCACAGTCTTCATCTTTCACATATTTCTGAAATGTTATCATAAAAAAAAACAGTAATTTATTTCATTATTATTAAAATTAATATGTTGAAGCCTCTTACCTCGATGGTCGCTCCATTCCTTTCTGTTGATATTTACTTAATACAGAATGACGTCTCAGAAACAAGGTCTGAAATTAATCTCGTTCTCTTCGTTCTGTTTTCAATCCAGCTGTGTGTGTGTGTGTGTGAGAGAGAGAGAGTGTGTGTTTAGCACACCTCTGAGGAGGAGTCCTGGAGAAAATGAGAAGGCGATCTTGCAGTTTTTCTCTGTAAGATTTTTTTTTCCGTGTCACTATGACCTGCTCTCATAGACACGTGCTCGAGTCATTATCTTATCATGGGTTATGAATTAGTGCGCGCACAAACACACACACACACACACACACACACACACACACACACACACACACTCTACACCTAAATCTAACCCTAACCTTAACCTCACTAACAAGAAAATTTTTCATCTTTTAGGTTTGCTTTTCTTTTTTTTAAACAAAATCTGCAGTTTTTGTGTAAAAAAAAAAAAATTAAAAAAAAAAAAAAAAAAAAAGTTTTCTTTGTGAGGACCAGCTACAAAGGCAACACTGTCAGGTATCTTTTTGGTGACATGTTTTCCTCACCAAGATAAAACACGGATGCACACAGACATCCACACTTACAACACCCACACCATACTGCAAAAAAGTAGAAAATGCTATTTAATGAATTTAGTTAGCTGTGTAAAGCTGTGTGAAGGATACACGTGACTTCGTTTTTTTTAAAGAATTTGTCTGATTAGGGGTCTCATGGTTTAATACACTAAAAAATTCAATAAAACACTGAGAGAGGCCAGATGATGCAGTTAATGAATAAACAGAATAAACAGAATTAAAAAGACAGAGCGGAGTCACCGGAGCTTCGGACCTGGACCTAACGATGGTCAGCGTTTCCGGGTAGTGTTGGTGAAATTTCTGCGTTATACTGCAAGGGAGAAACTCTTGGCGGTAGCGAAAAAGAGCAGGGGATTTGAATGGGAGGATTGCAAACTTTCCATTTTCCAGGACATGTCGAAGGAGAGAGCAATGATGAGGAAAAATTCTCCGCAGTGAAAAAGTTACTTTGGGACCGCGAGATTGGACATACCCTGGCTCATCCAGCAACACTGACGTTTACCTGGAGGGGGAAAAAGCAGAGTTTTACTGATCACATGGAAGCGGAGAGTTATATAAAGGAGCACATTCATCCACAAAGAGGTGACGAGTAAATCAATGCAAATATGTAAGTCGAAGCATTATGATATATGGTTCAAATGGGGGGCGAGGAAAGCTTTGGGGTCTGTCTTCCCGAGTCAGTGAGTGCGCGCTGACTGCGAGCATTACGGGCCAAAATGTGTGACCCAGAAGTGGGCTGACTGCCCCTTAAGGGCAGTGCTGTGAGTTCTCTTTTTTCTCTTTTATTTGTTTTGTTTTCTGTATGTTTTTCAAGGTTTCATTGTTCACAAAAGTGTTGGAAGTTATGTTGTTGGTTTTCTATCAGAAATGACTGGGTACAATACCAGTTTATATGTTAAAGGTTTATTTACTTTAACTTGTTTTATTTCTTTCTGGAACATAAAAAGGGAGTTACATCGGAGCACAACAAGTGCGAAGTGTTACATTTTGTTTGTGTATGATGGCTAGACAATGCGTAAATATCATAAGTTGGAATATAAATGGCTGTGGGTCACCTGTCAAAAGAAAAAAAAATACTTACATATCTCAAAATCAGGAAAGCTGATATTGTTTACAAGAGACTCATTTTAAAGATGAAAAAGAAGCCTTGAAACTTGAAGCCTTGATACATGATTGGGTCGGGCATGTTTTTCATAACTCTGTATCAAGCAAAAGGAGCGGAGTAGCTATTCCGGTGAGGAAGAAAATACATTTTGTATTGATGAATCAACATAAGGACAAGGAAGGTCGTCTAATCTGCATAGAAGCAAAGCTCAACGATGTTAAATTAGTGCTGTTTAATATATATGCACCAAATAAGGAGGAGCCTGAATTCTTCCATGATGTAAACAAAATATTGGCCAACCTCAAGGGATATGTCATACTTGGAGGAGACTTTAATCGGACTATGGATGGTATCCTGGGCAGAAGTCAAAACAACATCAGGTCAAGTCCTATAGAGGCAGGGCCACTATTCATATTCTCAAGGATGATAATGGCCTAACAGATATTTGGAGATCCACGAGAAAAGGAATACACACTCTTTTCAAACTGTCATAAGTCTTTCTCAAGAATTGATTATTTTCTGATCTCCAGCTCATTAATTGACTCTGTTGTTGACTGTACAACTTTATAGATTGACAGACTGACAGATTGACAAATTGACAGATCATGCACAGGTGGAGTTGAAATTAGAAGTGAAGGCAGATCATAGGAAAAGAGGGAGGTGGAAACTCAATACATTTATGTTGGAAGATAAGGTCTTTGTAGATTACTGGCAGGAAGATATTAAGATGTTTTTTGAACTTAATATTGGGTCAACTCAGAGATTAGCAACAGTATGGGAGGCCTCTAAAGCATATATCAGGGGAAAATGCATTACACCTTATGCCAGTAGAAAGAAAAAAGAAAGTGTTGAAAAAGTGAAACTTCTTAGAAAAAGAAATCAGTGACTTAGAAAAGGAATTAGTGCAAGGTTTTACAGATTTGAAATTTAAACAGTTTTGTCGATTAAAATTTGATATGCACGGATTCTTTAATAAGAAAGCGGAATATGCATTATTTAGATTGAAGACCAATTATTATGAGAGTTGGGAAAAAGCTGGGACACTCCTTGCTAGGCAGATAAAGCCACATAATGCATTTCATGTCATAACTGCAGTTAAGGAAGGAAATAAGGTGCTCACTTCTGACAAAGAAATTGATAGGGTTTTTAACCAGTTCTATCCCAAATTATATACATCAGATTCCATTTATAGTCAGAATGAGTTGAAATGCTTTTAATCCAGTATTATATTATCTAGTTTATCCCCTGAGGAACGAGACTCACTGGATGCACTGAGCAATTATAATGTCTTTGAAATCTGGAAAATCACCAGGCTCTGATGGATTCCCAGTGGAATATTATAAAAACTTTGTTGTTGAGTTGACCCCAATATTAACTGAGGTATATTCAGAGGTACTTGAGGATAATATGTTGCCTGACAGTTTTAATGAAGCCTTAATATCACATATACCAAAACCTGAAAGAGACACGGTGGGTCCTGCTAATTACCGTCCAATAAGTTTATTGTAGATAAATGTAGACCTAAAAGTGCTAACAAAGTTGTTGGCCTCACGATTACAGGGCATTTTACCTAATATTATACATAGAGATCAGGTGGGCTTTATTAAAAACAGATCCTCGTCTGATAATTTAAGAAGGCTATTGCATCTTATGTGGATGAACCATTCTAATCTAGATCCTATTGCTGCAATATCGCTTGATGCGGAAAAAGCCTTTGATAGGGTGGAGTGGGGGTTTCTTTTTGCAGCCTTAGATAAATATGGCTTTGGCCCAGGTTTTGTGAAGTGGGTTAAAATTCTTTACTCCAATCTTAAAGCAGTAATAACTAATGGAATAACGTCATCTTTTTTTTAATCTATCTAGGTCTACCCGTCAAGGTTGCCCTCTTAGTCCATTACTTATTACATTAGTTCTGGAGCCGCTTGCTTCAATGATTAGAGAGGACCCAAGAAGTAAAGGTGTATTTGCAGGGGAAAGAGAACACATACAACTGTTATATGCTGATGACATATTGTTATTAGTTAAAGACCTGTATATTCTTTACCAGTACTCCTCAATGTGATTGAATCTTATTCTAAATTTTCAGGATATAAAATCAATTGGCATAAGTCAGAGGCTATGCCGGTATCAGGAGCGTGTTTTTCTTCCTCAATTAGTGCATTTAACTTTAAATGGATGCATAAAGGAATCAGATATTTGGGTATCCACCTTAGCCCTGATAGAGAACATATTAAATTTGAATATGGAACCTTTGTTGCAGAAACTACAGATAAAATTAGATAGCTGGAAAAAAATTAATTTAACTTCATGGGGAAAGGTTAATATAATAAAGATGATGGTTGCGCCGCAGTTTAATTACATATCGGGATGGTCCCTGTATCCATGCCTCACCAGATATATAAACGATATAATGCTATGATTAAGGACTTTTTATGGGAAGGTAAAAGACCCAGGATTAGAGTAAACAAATTATGTTTGCCTAGAGATAGGGGTGGTTTAGCATTGCTGAATGTAGAACTCTATAAAATAGCATTTGAAATGTCTAAGCTCACTAGACACTGGGGTGAGTGTGATTTAGATCTAGACTGGGTGCTAATAGAACAACAACTTACATCCCTTTTTCGGTCAATAGAGGCTTTTTCACAAAACCCAAAAGGAGAATTATATCATAATTTAACTAACCGAATATTGCTTCATGCTAGGGAAGTTTGGAAAGCTGTCCACAAAAAGCGTCAGATTTCTCACATGTGTCAATATTATTCTTCAGTATGGAATAACCCTCATGTTAAAGTAGGAAAAAAGCACCTGTTTTGGGGATATTGGTTTCAGATTAAAAACAATGAGTCCTCCCTTGTTACTGTGGGTGTAGTCACAGCAGCACAACTGATACTTAGATATTGGAAAGATATCCAATGTCCTACACTTAAAATGTGGATTGAATTGGATATGATTGAGAATGCATCATATGAAAAAATGTTAGCAAAACTGAATGGAAATCACACACACACATTGACATGTGGGAGAACTTCATTAAGATTGTCGCTTCAAAGGATGATTGATTAGACCCATGTTTGAATTATAATTTATCCATCCTGTTGTGCATTACATTGTGCCCTCCCCCCCTTTAAATTTAATTTTATTTATTTAACAAAAAAGAATTAAACAGACTGTATGTGACTATTTTTATAAAAGCTCTTGAATCCTAACTTTCATGAAAAGCGTTTACGTTTTTCATCATATTTAGTAGGGGTGCACAAACTTATTTAACCAAGCTTACTTCCATACTAATGATCTTTTCTTCCTGTTGAGCAGGAAGTTGTGAACACATGAGCTGAGTGAAGATGAATTGCGTGAATGATTGCTGTAAGAGTTTATCAAGGTGATCTTCTAAATGATATTAAACTTTTAGAGCTGTGCACTTCACATTTGTACATTTTAGTGTTCTTTCATTTTATCAGTGATTAATTACTATATTATTACACAGCACAACTGTCTGTGTGCTTCTTTGCATAAATTCTGAGGATATAAAAGCTTCATCACATCTCTCTTTTTATTTTTATTCTGTCTCTACCACACAAAAGCACTTTTATAGCTTTATTGCGCTTATTTTAAAAAACGATCACAAACACTGGGCCTAAAACATATCCATTATATCTATTTTGAAAAAGTTATATTACTTAAACTACTACCTTTATCAAATAAAGTAATTTCTAAAGTTAATATTTCATCCCAGCTGAGTTGTTCTATAAATCAGCGTTTTATCATTTGTGTTCATTTCTAGGTAACACCAGACCTATAAATTCTGGGTAATGTTCCATTAGGACCGTTGTACTTCTTTTCAGCATTATTCTTAAAACGTTTCAAGACATTATTAAAGGAGCAGTGTGTAAGGTTCAGAGCCCCCTGCTGCCTGTCAAGTGAATTACATCTGCAATTAAAACAGCATCACGTCTGACTCCGCTCCCCTTCTGACCTAATTTATAGGCAGGATTTATATTTAAGAATTAAAATTTTAGAATATATTTATATATAAAATGAATATATGATCTGTGTGTGACAGAACGTTTTCACCAGTTTTTTTTTTTTTTTTTTTTAGTACCACAGACATACTACAAACATGTTTCCTAACTTTAAAGCTTTTGAGGCAACAGAGTAATGGTTTTGACATGCAGATTTAGGTCACAATGCTAAATTGAACCATTATGTTTTAGCTATATTAGCCTCCTAACCCCAGTGCAAAACTAAGGTAGTAACCTTTACACACTTCTCAGCTAAGTTGAGTAAATTTGGGATAAAGGACATTTTCTAAGCAGGAAAACCCTCTGACCAGTCATGCACCAGACCCTGTGGGGAAATGTTTAATATTTACATGTATAATAAATAGATATAGTGCATGATTAGTAAACTTAGTAGATTACTGAAATTGTCTTTCAACAGCTTGTGCTGTGTGTAAGAAGGTGTGTGTGTTTGTGGGTGTAGGAATGTGAGGAAGAATAGAAGGTGACTCTTGCACAAGTTTAATTATCCTCAAGCCCTGTGTCTAAATTTAGCCATTAAATGTTTAACTCTCATAAGAAAAACTGTAAAACTGTTCTCAGGTCAGTCATGACCACACTGGCGGGAGAAACGTGGAACCGATTATCATTAGAGTTCTTTTTCGGGCGGGAAGACTTTCAACAGAACACCGACTTCCGCTCAGCTGGAGAATTTAAAATTTTGTATTGTCTAGGGTGAAACTCGTCCTTCAGGTAAGAATGTGGAGTAAAAATAGATGATCTGTGAGCTCGGTTTGTTGTAGAGTGTGTAATGACGCAGGGGCAGTATGTTTAATCACTTTATGGCTTTAATTCAGTGGGCGATATTAGCTTAAAGTTCAGGAGCTAAAGGTAAGTCGCTAACCATCTCTTTGGGTTTGATCCTAAATTATGACCTGCTCTCTATAAAGGTGCCCTACATGTGGTATGAGATAATGCCACTTACACCCATTGTAGTGCACTAGTGAGTATATTCGGGAATCATTTGGGACTCAGCCCAATTTTAAAGCAGATATACACAGTGAAATATGCGCTTAGTAATTGTGCTTGTGTGTGTGTGTGTGTGTGTGTGTGTGTGTGTGTGTGTGTGTGTGTGTGAGAGAGAGAGAGAGAGAGAGAGAGAGAGAGAGAGTGAGTCAGTCTAGCCTTTCACTGCGTTATGTTAGAAATAATTACATATTATATTTTATTAACTGCTCATTAATTCTCACAGGTGTCGTACATAACATTTCATAATAACATTAATGTTATTAAAATGAACTAGTCTGTGACATGTGGTGATTTATTTATTGATTTTCTGTTTTAAATCTATTTTCATTTAAAGATTATTTTGAGAGAGGTAATTTTAAATATATTATTTTTCTCAGCATTTGATGTATAGTGTTGTCAAATGAAGGATAAAAAATAAAAATATTGTTTATACTAATGTGTTGGGCTCTTCTTTCTAAAATTGTTTAATGTCTAATCTCAGCATGAAGATGTCTGAGCGGAGTTCCAGTTTGTTACTGTTTCATGATGTCAGAATTTGTTCTGTACTAATAATCATATTGTGTGTGTGATTAGACATGTCCACACTGTTCCCCTCTTTGTTCCCGAGGATGACAGAGTCTCTGTGGTTTAATCTGGACCGGCCGTGTGTGGACGAAACAGAACTTCAGCAGCAGGAGCAGCAGCACCAGACCTGGGTGAGATGCTGAGCAGAATGCTGTGTGTAGTTCAGTGCGTATGTATTTTACTGTAGTGTGTGTAGTTTAGTGTAGCATATGTGTTGTGTACTTTAGTGTAGTGTGTGTAGTGTAGTTTAGTGGTGTGTGTGTAGTGTGTGTGTGTGTGTATGTTTAGTGTAGTGTAGTTTTGTGTTGTGTAGTGTATGTGTGAAACCTGTGTGTTTTCTCAGTTACAGAACATTGCAGAGAAGGACAGTAACCTGATGCCCATCGGTCGGCCGGTGTTTGAGGTAAATCCACAGCGCAGTGAGCGTTCTGCGTTCTCAGTACTCAGTTCTGCGTACTCAATTCTGCTTTTTCAGTTCTTAGTACTCAGCTTTCTGCTTTTCTGCTTTTTCAGTTCTTAGTACTCAGCTTTCCCTTTCAGTTCTCAGTTCTCAGCTCTGCGTTCTCAGTACCCAGTACTCAGCTCTGCGTACTCAGTACTCAGCTCTGCGTTCTCAGTACTCAGCTCTGCGTTCTCAGTACTCAGCTCTGCGTTCTCAGTACCCAGTACTCAGCTCTGCGTTCTCAGTACTCAGCTCTGCATTCTCAGTACCCAGTACTCAGCTCTGTGTTCTCAGTACCCAGTACTCAGCTCAGCGTTCTCAGTACCCAGTACTCAGCTCTGCATTCTCAGTACTCAGCTCTGCGTTCTCAGTACCCAGTACTCAGCTCTGCGTTCTCAGTACTCAGCTCAGCGTTCTCAGTACCCAGTACTCAGCTCTGCATTCTCAGTACTCAGCTCTGCGTTCTCAGTACCCAGTACTCAGCTCTGCGTTCTCAGTACTCAGCTCAGCGTTCTCAGTACCCAGTACTCAGCTCAGCGTTCTCAGTACCCAGTACTCAGCTCAGCGTTCTCAGTACCCAGTACTCAGCTCTGCGTTCTCAGTACCCAGTACTCAGCTCTGCGTTCTCAGTTCTGTGTTCTCAGTTCTGTGTTCTTAGATCTCAATTCTCTCGTAGGCTGATCAGTAGGATGTTAAATGTTTAGAAAGATGAACACTGTGACGTGACTCTCAGCAGTGCTGATTTACATATTACGTAGAGCTGTAAAGGTGTAGAGAAGTTCCTGAGCGTCTTTTTAATCTTTCATGGGTGTTAAAAACGCAATTTCAGAATTTATTGTTGTGCACAGAATGTTTCTAATATTTTAAGATGACATGTTGAGGGGACGTTTAACGCTGTAAAATTGTTTAACTGTGTTGTGTGTTGATCATGATGATGAAGATGTGATGCTTAAGCAGCTGGTATTATAACCACGTTGATTCTTTAAAGTAAAAAAAAAAAAAAGACACTATTCACATGAGAGCAGTTCACTACTTCCTGTTATCACTTGCAGACGTTTGATGAGGAGGAAGAGGAGGATGATGAAGATGAGGAAGACAGTGAGGAGGACTCGGAGGAGGATGAGGACATGCAGGACATGGATGACATGAACATTTATAATGAGTTTCCTGATGATGGCGAGATAAACGAGGTCAGATTTCTGTTTTGAGTGTGTGTTATGCTGCATTTGATGGGAAAGATCTCATAATAACGTCATTTTCACTTCTGTGTGTTCAAGCTACAAAGTGGGGGCAAAACCATAAAAATCTCTGTGGTCCATGTCCATGTCTTTTGTTAGCTCCCTGCTAGGCAGCTAACTGTGCTGAATGATGTATATTTTCCTCAGAACAATGAGCTTGTATGGTCAGTGTTGTAGATTTAACAGGATAACATGTCTGTATGTTGACTGAGCTAAAGCTAATATGTGTATATAAAGTATACCTCATTTAAGAGTAAGAATTTCTGCTGTTTACTGTTGATGCTGTGAGTGGCCATGCTGAGGAGACCGTCCTGAATTCCTGAATTGAGGGGGCATATTCTTTGATTTGTCGTAGTCTGAGGTCAGAAATGAAGATTGTATGACCTTTAGTCGAATACAGCATCAGGTCACCTACAGTACAAAAACACACACACAAAGTCGAGGGTGTGTTGTCCCTGTACTGCAGAATACTTGACATTGACACGTTTTAGTTTGAGAGCGTTTACTTGTGTGTGTGTGTGTGTGTGTGTGTGTGTGTGTGTGTGTGTGTGTGTGTGTGTGTGTGAGAGAGAGAGAAAATTGCTTTTCTTCCTGTACAGGATGTTCAGAAATTAAAACTCCCTTTCTTCACCTCCTCTTTACTGATTAATTTCTAATAAAGTGTGATGTAGTACAGAGGGAAATTAACACCTTCTGAAATATAATTGCAATATAAATGTATGGAAATTGTATATAAATCATGTATAAATGTATATATTTTATATAAACACATCACTGATAAAGGATGAGGTAAATGTAAACAGGCCAATGTAACTGAGGTGTTTAGAGACCTGGCATTAGAAGTATGAGAACATTTTTTTCATGATTTATAATAATACTGCATCTCCTTTGAGAAGAATATCCTCTGATCCTGTTTCATTCTGACACACTCGTCTACAGCGACAGGAGGCAGAGCAACAGCACATGTTAAGCGTGTGATTAGTGTGCGATTAGTGTGTGATCTGTTAAAGCATACGTGATCAAACATAGTGCATACTGAAGGATATTGTGTGTGTGCGTGTGTTTGTGTGTGTGTGGGTGCATGTGCGTGTGCGCATATGTGTGTGTTTAGGTGGATATGGAGGGAGCAGATCAGGACCAGGACCAGTGGATGATCTGAACCTCATAACCTCATCTCAGCACAGCAGAGGAACACTTGCTTGTATGCCCACACTGCTCTCTGTGTGTGTGTGTGTGTGAGGGAGAGAGAGAGAGTGAGTGCTGACACTGTGCCAAGTGCCAGTGTCTTGTATTTAGTCTATTACACCGTCATCAAGGACAACTGTAGGAGTGTGAGCCCAAACACACAGGGTTCAATTCTTCTACTGCCTGGCATGTGACAGTAGAAACAAAGAGCTTATAAAGGTGTGTGTGTGTTGAGTTCCAGCTCAGTGTTAGTGTGTGAGTGTAATGACTAGGTTTTACATTTATATAAACAGTGTTTGTAAATAAAAATATTATTTGAATATTTATCGTACTGAAATCTTTTGCGTGTGTTTTAGGAGAAGTCTTTCAGTCCTGATGCAGAATACTGTGTAATGAATATGTATTTATGTAACGTAATGTGTTTGCGCCCCCAAGTGGATGCATTGTGCAAATAGATTATTTTCTCTTACAAAAACCCCATTATAATTTATATTAAAATGTCTAACACTAAGAGAACGTTACACTTTATTATTTATTACACAGGGTTTTACACAGACAGAGATTTGTGTACAGTGGATTATGGGTAACACATTTAACCCTGATACTGAAACTTCATCATATGAACAAATAATGTGAATATAATTAAGACAGATGACGTGTTCTGCTGTTTGGTGTGTTTATTTAAATGACTGATTAACTATTATTAATTAATTATTTTCTATGATTAACTAAACCTTAATTCTAGCGTTATGTATTAAATAAAAAAAATTAAAAATGTATTTAATTTTTCATGGATGTGTGGAAATTGAGGAACTAGAGTCAAATGAGACATTTAATGAGATTTATTGAGACAATAAATGAAAATCCCCATTTTTCTCTCTAATCATTTTATTTTTGTTTTTGAGCCTTTTCATTTAAATGTAGAATTTGTTTTTGAGAATTTCATTTATATGTTGAATTTTGCAACTTCACTTCTTTGATTCTTTCTTTGAACTGATTTATTCTACAACCATGGTTTTAAATTCTGTCCTCCATTTTATAACTAATTACAAACACTTATCTCTCATTAACTCAAAAATATATTCATTAAATCCATACACACTATAGAGACATGTAGGCATTGGTTCTTTTTCCCTCAGATATATTTTGTTTAATGTGTAAACAATAAAGGTCACCATGTGGGCCCACAGAGCTGCTGTGTTTTTGCTCCAAGATAAAACATTTATCAATAAATTTATTTTCTGCTTGGACTCTGAGAATGTAAAACAGTTTCACTGGAAACATAATTTAAAACTGCATTTTATTCATTTTTGTATCTGTGATGTTATAGAAACAGGCCTCTTTCAAATAAAAAGGTCTTTTTAACCACTTCCTGTCTATAAAGGTCAAAGGTTAAATATAATGGAATAATTTGAAAAACAGTTGTATGAATCCAGATTGTGAATATTTAAGTTTGAATGTTAGAGTTTCGTTAACATGAATTTTATGTAAAACTTTGATGATCTGATAAACTATCTATTTTATTTCCATGAAATACTGTTTGTAAAGTACAACTCGTTTTTTGGTTAATAGTAGCTAATATTAGCTAGCTGGCTTAGAAGGTTGCTAACATTGACATGAGATGAAAGTTTGTTGGTGAAAATAAATTCAATAGAGATTTTACTTTCATTGCATAATTTTGTTTCACAAAAATTCAGCTCATTTTAAATCATTATTTTTGTGACAAAGGCACAAATCTGTTAAAGTCTGCCATTGGATCTTACTGTATAATAGCTTTATTTTATTCAAAAGTGAATTTTACTGACATTTTTAACATTCTGTACCCAAAACTTTTTTAAATTGCATGTTACATTTTGTGCAGTTTAATTTTACTTGTTTCTGGGTTTTTCCATGAACATTTTGTTTACTGAGCTCATCCTCAGTATCTTTATTTTAAAATAAATAAGCTAACTGGCTCTCACATATCCTTCACTTAATGCCGCGGTACACGAGTTCGGCCATGCCGTCACGGATTCCCCGGATGTACTCCAGCGCAGCACGGTGCACGCGGTGTTCATAGAGGCCAGAGCGACGCACATGGCGCAGGAAGCTGGGAGCGCCAGGAAACACCACGTTATCGGCCAACACCATGGAGCCGTCGCCCAGCAGCCCACTGTCCTCCAGAGCCTGCAGGTCCGGCAGATAACACCGCTTCCAGTGGTCCATGAACACAAAGTCCAGACGCTCAATACCGAAATCCTCACGCAAACGGGGAATCACCTCATCAGAGGGTCGCACAATCAGCTCCACCTGCACCAGGACAAGGGTGAGGGGTCATAGGTCAAGAAAATTCAGAACTAGAACTAAACAGTGTGGTGGTTAAACTTCTCCTGATCTCTACCATATAGTGTTTAAACTTCTGAACTCTACAGCGTGGTATTTAAACTTCTCCTGATCTCTACATTCTGGTGTTTAAACTTCTCCTGACCTCTATGGTGTGGTGTTTAAATTTATCCTGACCTCTACGCTATGGTATTTAAACATTTCCTGAACTCTACAGAGTACTGTTTAAACTCATCCTGAACGCTATAGCATGATTAACACTTAATTACATGTCCATGTACACAATTTTTCCTTCTACCATTTTCATTTAGAATTTTTAATTTCTTATTACAGGGCTCAGACATGCTGACTGAAATATTTTTAATTTTGCCAGACTGCGTCGCTGATCGTTCTAAACACTACAGAAATGACATTTAGCAGGAGAATTAACACTGCTGAATTTTATCAATCTCTCACCGTGTCATCATCAAACCCAGCCAGTCGGATGATCTTCTCGGCCACACGTGCATTCCTCTCATCCATCTCCACCGAGTAGAGCCGAGCACCGAGAGGCAGTGAGCGAGCGATTCTCACTGTGGTGTAGCCGCAGTGAGTCCCCAGTTCTAACACCGTCAGAGGACAAAGCTCCTTCAGCAGACGGTCCAGAATCAAACCTGAGACATTGCAAGAAGTTTACTCCAACTTTACACTGTGTGTGTAATCTATACCTTTTTTAGGTCATATAGGGCTGATGAACTCGATTGTGTGTGTGAGATCTATACCTTTTTTAGGTCCTATATGGCTGATGAACTCGACATTGCTGCACCAGAGGTCAAAGGTATCGAGGATGCTGTCAGGATCTCCTGGTGTGGCGTGTGTGAGGACATACTGGTACACTCTCTCCTCCCTGCTGATGCCTGTCATAAAGTCCTGAACCCAGCGGAGCAGCACGGCCCGATAGAACAGCACGAAGTAGAACCGGTACCGGATGATCAGCGTGAGCAACAACGGCACGAAGGCCAGAGCAATGGCTGCAGACACCATTTCCCACAATGCACTGCTGCAGTTTAATATCAAGAGATGTTCACATTCTTCTTCACATGTGTTACAGCAAATAGCATGAGTAGTTAGCACTTGCAAGAAAAGGTTGTCCCCCCCCTTCTCATCCTCCATGACAATAATGACATCATGAAATATTATTTATTATTTAGTGAACCTGCAGCTCACTATCTCCACACACACAAAACACAACACATACCTTATTGTAAAACCTCTAGGCTCCGGCTGTTTCTTTCTCTAAACACACTTAAGTGAAATCATTCTAAATCATTTGATTGGCTGAGATATTTTTCTCTATTTATTTTGACTGGATGCTGACATTTCATGTGTAAAAAATGCTAGCATGCTAATAAAGGAAGATTCCTCAGACTACACATTCCTGTAATCATTTAGATCTACTCATGGTCCAGCTCACACTATGTAGTGTTTGTGTGTCAGAGAGGATGTAGCGTCCTAAATAAACAACTGATCAAATAAAGAGAGAAGTTTTACAGAAATGTAAATTAATATTTTGTACATAAATATAAATGAATGAAATGTGATTTGATCGAACAGCAAAACTGGAACATCATACTAATTCATGTCATCTGACCAAGATTCTACCACAATATCTGAATACATGTTTTGTTATGAATTTTTGGTTCCTGTGAGCTTCAGCTTAAGTTTAAAGTAACTAATATTTTATTCAGCTACTGAGTTACTCATTTATTTTATGTGTGATTCTATTGATTAGGACGTAAATAAAACTTTTTATTAGAACGGATTTCCTACCTTAAATAAGACATGAATAAACAGAACACGTGACTGGATTCATTCATTAAATACATTAATAAGCCACAAATTCAAATTCTTGTCCTGTGGCTCAGTTTGTGTCGCTTATGTTAGTGAGACACACACACACACACTGTGTGTGCGAAGAGGTTTTACTTTAAACAGACTTAGTACTGCTTTAGTTCTTCTATGTATAAGTTTTTTTTTCAGAACGTTCTATACCCCAGTAACCAGACACTGTTATCAAATACACACTGACATCTCAAGTCAGTCCATCAACGCTGACCACTCAACAGGAAAATGTTATTAGAGATATGGTGAGTAAAATACACAGCTCCTGAGGAATGATGTAGGAACAGACCTCAGAACAGTTGACTTCACTGAACACTAATGAACACTAAGACCTGACTGAACTGTACACAGTTATCACTGAAACACAAATGAACACTGCTAATGCTCATCAGAGGTACACAGCACGCACACACACACACACACACACACACATCTGCAGTCCAACTCACCTTGATGATGTCACTTACGGTTCCTGTGTGAGTTTCTTCTACCTTTCAGAAGAGAAGTCGAACTGAGGTGAACTGATCAGAAGGAGACTGTATTTCATTTCTGTATGTGTGGTGGACTGGTGACAGTATAGCCAATCAGCTCCCTGCTCTGAATTATTAATTAACCCCTGTGTGCTCCTCTTACACTGAGCAGCTCTGAGAACACACACACACACACACACACACACACACACAACTTCGAATTTATCACACCATGTCACTGAATTGATTAGACAGAAAAAAAAGATAAATCAGGTGCAGTTCTGAATATTTCTCTCCTTAAACACAGTCCAGGAAGTGCAGTGGGTTTCATCACCACAAAGCTTCTCCCCATGTCCATGTTGGTTTCCTCCTACCTCCCAGTAACATGCGAGAAGGAGGACTGGCTAAAATAAATTGCCCCTGTGTGAATGTGTGTGCGTGAGTGTGAGTGTGCTGTATGTATGTATGTATGTATGTATGTATGTGTGTGTGGTGTCCTGCATGCCAACCAGGGTGTATTCCCACTGTCATTGCCCAGTGTTGAGGAAGATGAAGTTGTTATTTTAACTTCATTAGAGACATTAATGAGGAAAACATTCTGCCTTTAATGGAGCATTCACGTTAGCACAAAATTTCACAAGTCAACATCACACGAGGAAATGCATTAAACATTTTTAGTTTTACATCAAGAACAACAGTGTATCAGGTTACATGGAGATATTACAATTCAATTCAATTCAATTCATTTTTATTTGTATAGCGCTTTTTACAAAGGTCATTGTCTCAAAGCAGCTTTACACAAACAAAAGTAAAGTGAAGTGTGTGTGTGTGCCGTCTCTGATGAGCAAGCAGGGCGACGGTGGCAAGGAAAAACTCCCTGAGATGGTGATAGGAAGAAACCTTGAGAGGAACCAGGCTCAACAGAGAACCCATCCTCATATGGGTTTACACTGTAGTGCACGTGTGTGTGAGCACAATGTGTGTTGGTGTAGTCCATGGAAAACAGCTGAAGCGTTTTCGTGGCAGTGTGAAGCATTGCCGGTGGACAGGTCCAGAGTGAAGGGGGGGGAGGTCTGGATCACCAGCAGCTCAGGAGTGATGCTCATCTGGTCCAGAGCGTAGGGGGGTCTGTATCACCGGTAGCTCAGGAGTGTAGCACGGCAGAAAGAGAAGGAAAGTGGTTAGGTACACTCACAGTCACCGTGTGGAGATAAAACTCAACATCCACGAGTCCCCCAGATCTACTCCTTTGATAAAAACACTAGTCGCTAAATGCTAGGTTAAATAAATAAGTCTTCAACCTCGACTTAAACACTGAGACCGTGTCTGCTTCACGTACATTAACTGGGAGACTATTCCATAATTTTGGGGCTTGGTAAGAGAAAGCTCTGCCCCCTGCCGTGGTTTTGGCAATGCGTGGTACTGATAGACAGCCTGCATCTTTAGAGCGAAGTAGGCGCGGCGGAACGTAAGGTACTAACATATCGCTTAAATACAGCGGAGCGAGACCGTTTAATGCTTTATAGGTTAGGAGTAATATTTTAAAATCGATGCGGAATCTTACTGGGAGCCAGTGTAATGTAGATAAGACTGGCGTGATATGCTCATACTTCCTAGTCCTAGTAAGGACCCTCGCTGCTGCGTTCTGAACTATCTGAAGCTTATTTATGCATCTAGACGAACATCCAGATAGTAAAGCATTACAGTAATCTAATCTGGACGTGATAAATGCATGGACTAGTTTTTCAGCATCACTTAGCGAAATTATATTTCTAATCTTAGCGATATTTCTGAGGTGGAAAAATGCTAACCTGCTTACATTATCTACATGCGCCTCAAATGAGAGATTAGAGTCTATAATCACACCGAGATCTTTTACTGTTAGACTACTTGAAACAGAGAGACCATCTAAAGTAACAGTGTGATCTCTAAACTTACTTCTAGCGGCTTGCGGTCCCAGTACCAGAACCTCTGTTTTTTCTGGGTTTAGCAGGAGAAAGTTGCTTAGCATCCAGTCTCTTATGTCTATCGCACATGCCTCAACTTTCTTTAACTGGCTGTTCTCATCTGGCCTAGCTGAGACGTATAACTGTGTGTCATCAGCATAACAATGGAAGCTAATATTATGTTTACGGATTATGTTACCTAAAGGGAGCATGTATAACGTGAAAAGCAGTGGGCCTAAGACTGAACCCTGCGGAACGCCATATTCTACTCGATAACGTGCTGAGTGGTCACCGTTTACATCTACAAACTGATAACGATCAGTTAAATAAGATCTAAACCAGTCGAGGGCTGAGCCCTTAATTCCTACGACCTTTTCTAGTCTGTGAAGGAGGATAGTATGGTCGATAGTGCCGAACGCTGCGCTAAGGTCGAGTAAAATTAATAGACTAATGCAACCCCCATCAGAGGCTAATAGCAAGTCATTGACTACTTTAACTAATGCTGTCTCTGTGCTGTGGTGGGGCCTGAAACCTGACTGATAAAGTTCATAGATATTATTACTTTGTAGATATGAAATTAGCTGATGCGCTACTACTTTCTCTAATATTTTAGATAGAAAGGGAAGGTTTGAAATCGGCCTATAGTTAGTTAAGTCGTTAGGGTCAAGGTCTGGTTTCTTCACTAGTGGTTTAATAACAGCTAATTTAAGTGATTTTGGAACGTACCCATTGCTCAGTGAGGCGTTAACTATTTTAAGCAGGGGTTCACTTACGGTTCCAACTATTTGCTTAAGAAGACGTGTTGGTACCGGATCTAATAGACAGGTTGATGATTTAGCAGAAGAGATGAGCGAGATTAAATCATTCTCTTCAAGAGGAGTAAAACTTTCTAAGCTCTGATCTATGGTTAGTCTATCCTCCTAGTCTATTGTATAATTTGGACTTTGGGCCTGTATCTTCTGCCTAATGTTTTTAATTTTGCTATCAAAGAATTTCATGAAATCGTTACTTTTGTATGCTGTTATTGTGGAGATTTCTGTCGATGTCTTATTCCTAGTTAATTCTGCTATGGTGTTAAATAAGAATTTAGGATTACTTTTATTATTTTCTATAAGCGTTGATAAGTAAGTGGACCTAGCTTGCCTTAGAGCTTTTTTTATAGGCTAAAATACTGTCTTTCCATGCTATTTTAAATGCTAGGAGTTTGGTCTGGTGCCATTTACGCTCTAGCTTTCGGGCGTTCTGTTTTAGAGAGCGGGTGTGGTCACTATACCACGGAGCGAGTTTCTTATCTTTAATTGTTTTTCTTCTAAGTGGGGCTACATTATCTAAGGTACAGCGGAATGTCGACTCTAAAAATTCTGTCGCCTGTTCGAGTTCTAAAGGGTCTGATGGTGACCCTATACTAGCGGATAATTCTGGTAGGTGATTAATAAAGCTCTGCGCGGTCGCAGGTGTTATTGTACGGCTAATTCGGTAGCGCGGTTCTGTGTGTACAATGCTACTGTGACGCACACAAAACGAAATCAGACTGTGATCTGATATTGCCTCAGACTGCGGGATTATCACTACATCGGTTATATTAACTCCAAAAGATAATATTAAGTCTAACGTATGACCTGCTTTATGTGTGGATCCTACAACACACTGATTGACTCCCAATGAGTCAAGTATGGATGTAAACGCTATCTTCAGCGGGTTGCCTATATTCTCAAAATGAATGTTAAAGTCTCCGGTAATTAACGCTCGGTACACAGAAACAACTAGGTTTGATAGGAAATCTGTAAATTCACTAAGAAATTCAGAGTACGGTCCTGGGGGTCTGTAGATAATAACTAACGGAAGGGACTGTGATGACTTATCATTAGCGACTGCACTTATGTTACTATAAAGTGCTTCAAATGAATTAAAGTTTTGTCCTAGTTTCTGTACGATGGTCAGATTATCCTTATGAATAACTGCAACGCCTCCTCCTCTACCGGTAAAACGAGGCTGATGTATGTAGCTATAAGCGGGCGGACTAGCTTCATTTAATGCAACATAATTGTTCTGCCTAATCCATGTTTCTGTTAAACATAACGCGTCATACTCCTGATCCGTGATCAGTTCATTAACTAAGAGCGTTTTAGACTCAAGAGATCTGATATTTATCAAACCTAGCTTTAGAGTAGAGGTGCAGGCTGCACTCTCAGTATTATTATCTAATGTAGGTATGTTTATTAAATTGCTAAAACAGACTTTAGTCTTTCTTAATTTTAATACAGCACGGGGAACAGACACAGTCTCAATGCTATGTACCCTAGGTGACGACTCTAGGCAGCTAGCAGACGGTTGGGTTAAGCCAATTGTATCAGTCTGGTGAGTTGAACAGTAGCTATTATAATTGCAATCTAAGGTATGGCTTACCAGTCAGATGGTGCGTAGTGTCCTAGAGATGTTGTCCGAGAGGACCGCTGCTCCAGCTCTGCTTGGGTGCAGGCCGTCAGTGTGGTAGAGCCTAGGACGCTCCCAGAAAATATTCCAGTTATCAATAAAGGGTAATTTCTTGTCTTGACACCATGACTGTAACCATTCATTAAAAGCAAATAGCCTACTGAACCTCTCAATTCCTCGCTGGAACGTGGGAAGCGGTCCTGACACGATGATCCTCGTCGTGGGCGATGTGCTGCGTACCTTCTCAATCAGGCTTCTGAAGTCCTTCTTCAGGATCTCCGTCTGCCTCAGCCTGGTGTCGTTCGTGCCAGCATGGAGGACCACAGCTCCGATGTTCTTCCCATTCAGGGTCGCGGGTACCTGTGCAGCGACATCGAGAACACGAGCACCAGGAAAACAGCGAGTGCGCACCTTACCTTTAGCCGTGGTTACAAAAATTGTAACAAAATGGAAAGATCGCTTGAAAAAAAAGAATCACATGATTTTTTTTAATTCTGGTATATAATTGAAAATAGAATATAAACTGTTCCTTCTTAAAAATAAAGAAAATATCACAATTAATTTACTTTAAAAATACATGTCTTTGATTAAGCACTTTCTAAAAATAGTAAAATAGACCAAGTAAAATTAGCATAATTAGTAAAGTGCAGCTATTAACACATTTAAACACACATAAAAAAGCTGAAGTGCACATGTGCTAAGTCAACACTGCTGTGTAGTTAGCTCAGTAAGTAAATGTTTTTTTTTAATGTTTTGTAAGTAAATCCAAGCACTAGGAAGCTAGTTAAAATTAGGCTAGTTACTATAATCTATAATTAAAACCATTTGCCATGTTCATTTCACGAGTCGGGAGAGAACAAAGCGTCTGTCCTCCATGTTTCCCAATGCCAGTAGTGGACATAAGCTACACCCATCCAGTGCTTAACATGAGCAGTTACCAGTGTCTGTCGCCAGAGGGCGCTCCACTGCATTGCCACCTGTTCCTCCTGCTCTCCGCCTTCCCAACGCAGGACCCAACTCTGCCACTGAGGCTCCACTTGCAGGTCTGCCCCTTCCAGGGAGGAGGAGCCAATCTGAAGCCTGAATGCTGATTCGGGAGGAGCAGAAACGTGAAAACAGGAAGTGACTGTAGAACAGGCATCATGTGCACAGACTCACCCAAACTCGACTGTTGAAGACTGGGAAAAGAACAGGTGACTTTTTTTTCTTCAATTAATAGGTAACTGAATGAATGTGCAGGTGTACAGTCAAAGTCAGCTTTATTGTCATTTTTAGCACATCTAAAAAGGACTAAATTAAAATAAAAAGGACTAAAAGACAACAATAAATACAGACAAATACAGACAATAATACCATAAGGTACACAGAATCACACAAAATTAAACAAGTCACATAAATATGAAATATATGAAATGTATATAAAGTTAGAAATGGCTATTCGGAAGTCTGACTGCTTACGGGAAGAAACTGTTCCCAAGTCTGTAGGCTCTGGCCTGAATACTTCTTGGCCTCCTCCCAGACGGGAGGGGCTTAAACCAGTTGTAGGATGGGTGAGACGGGTCCTTCCTGATGGAGGTTGCCTTCCTCACACTCCTTGTGGTGTAAATGTGCTTAATGCCAGGAAGGTTGGTATCAGTGATGCACTGTGCCATCTTCACTACCCGCTACAGAGTTTTCCTGTCAGATGCTGTGCTATTTCCATACCAGACAGTGATACAGCTGGTGAGTACACTCTCAATGACATCTGTAGAAACCAGTGAAGATGGAGGGGGGCATGCCAGCACTCTTCCACCTCCTTAGAAAATACAGGCACTACTGGGCCTTGTTTACTAAGGAGGAGGTGTCCAGTGACCATATTAGGTATACTGGAGATATGCAGGCCCAGGAATTTGAAAATCTGCATTGTTTTAACTTCTGTGCCATTGATGAATAGTGACTGATTAGGAGCTTTGGTGCGTCTGAAGTCAACAATAATCTCTTTTGTCTTGTTGACATTCAGGGAAAGATTGTTGGAATCACACCAGGCTACGAGTTGGTTCACCTCATCCCTGTATGCTGTCTCATCATTTTTGCTTATGAGCCCCACAATTGTGGTGTCATCTGCGAACTTTATGATGCTATTGCTTTGGTATTTTGCAATGCAATCATGAGTCAGTAGGGTGTACAGTATAACAGTGGATTCAGTACACAGCCCTGTTGTGCCCTAGTGCTCAGTGTGATGGGTTGGGACGTCTGTGTGTTGATTCTGACAACCTGTGGTCTGTTGCTCAGGAAGTCAAGTATCCAATTGCACATTGGCGTGTTTAGTACAAGTGCTGACATTTTTTTAATTAGTGTCTGTAGGATGATTGTATTGAATGCTGAGCTGAAGTCAGTGGACAGCATTCTAAAATATGAATCTTTGTTTTCCAAGTGTGAGAGGGCCAGGTGAATTGTGAATGCGATTACATCATCTGTAGAGTGGTTATGTCCTTATGCATATTCTGTTGAGGGTCCAGTGTGGGTGGGGTGAGTGCTTTGAGGTGAGCCATGACCAGTTTTTCAAAACACTTCATGATCACAGGGGTGAGTCAACAGGGCGGTAGTAATTGAGACGACACTGTAGATTTCTTAGGCACCGGGGTGATGGATGTGGAGTTGAAGCACACAGGGATGACCGCCTGCTCAAGGGAAATGTTGAAGATGTCCATAAAAACATCTTTTAGTTGGTGGGCACATTCCTTGAGTATGTGGCTTGGGATACCATCTGGTCCAATGGGTTTGTGGGGGTTCTCCCTGAGGAGGGTCCTCCTAACATCGCTCATAGAAAAAGATAGCACTTGTGGAGGGGTAGACTTGTGGAGGTCACCTGGTGGAGGGGTAGACTTGACCATCCTCCTGGAGTTAGTTGCTTCAAATCATGCATAGAATTCATTCAGCTTGTCTGGTAGAGAGGTGTCATTCGTACAGGTGAGGTGATTTTTCTGCCTGTAGTCAGTGACACATTGAATGCCTCTCCACATCCCCTGTGGGTCGTTGTTATTGAAGTGCTCTTTTATTCTGGAGGCATGTGTTTTTGGCTTCTTTGATGCCATGGGTGAGATTAATCCTGGCTGCTCTGAGTGCCACTCTGTCACACGATCTGAAGGCTTTATCATGGAGCTTTGAGCAGTGAGTGGACTTTAGTATTTAGCCAGGGCCTCTGGTTGGGATGTTTAGTGATTTTCTTAGTGAGTACATCATCCACACACTCACTGATGAATCCAGTGATGGATGCTGTGTATTCATCTAGGTCAGTGTGGCCATTGTAGCATCCTCCTTGAACACGTTCCAGTCAGTACAGTCAAAGCAGTCTTGAAGAGCTGAGCTTGCCTCCTCTGGCCAAACTTTGATGTTCTTGGTGGTTGGTTTCTCACGTTTCTGTACCGGTTTGTATGAGGGGATTGGCATCCGAGATGTGAGAAGAACATTCCCTTTTTCAGCTTATTAACAGGGTGGAAATAAAGAGATTAGCTACGGTATCAATGAAAATCAGTGGCACAATAATGGTTGATGTTGAATATATTTTTAAATAATTGTATCTCATTTAAATTTATGAAACAAAACTGACTTCCTGTCATTTTGCTGAATGCAGCTGCACAAAAAAGTGGCAGAAATGTACAGTCAGGTCCGGAAGTATTTGGACGATGACAGAGTTTTTGTGATTTTGCCTTTATACACCACCACAATGGATTTGAAATAAAACAATCAAGATGTGATTGAAGTGTAGACTTTCAGCTTTATTTTAAAAGGTTCCACAAAAATATGGCATTTACCATTTAGGAATTACAGCCATTTCAAGCAAAGCACTTCCATTTTCAGGGGCTCAAAGCTATTTGGACAATTGACTGACAAGAAGTTAACCATTGGTCCATTCCCTCGTTACTTCAAGACAAATGAAGCCGATAAAAGATCTGGAGTTGATATCAGGTATTGAGTTGGCATTTGGCAGCTGTTCGACTGGAGCTACCAATATGAAGTCCAAGGAGATCTCAATGCAAGTGAAGGAGGCCATCATTAGGCTGATAAAACAACATAAATCTATAAGAGAGATAGCAAAAACCTTAGGTGTGGCCAAATCAACAGCTGGGTACATTCTTAAAAAGAAAGAAAGCACTGGTGAGCTCAACAACATCGAAAGGCCTGGAAGACCACGGAAGACAACTAAAGTGGTGGATCACAGTCCTTTCCTTGGTGAACAAAAACCCCTTCTCAACATCAACAGAAGTCAAGGATACTCTGGAGAAGGTAGGCATATCATTGTCAAAATCTACAATCAAGAGACGCCTTCATGAATGTAAATACAGAGGGTTTACAACAAGGTGCAAACCACTGGTAACATTCAAGAACAGGAAAGCCAGATTAGACTTTGACAGAAAACATCTAAAAAAGCCTCCCATGTCCTGGAATAAGATTCTTTGGACTGATGAAACCAAGATTAACTTGTACCAGAATGATGGGAAGAGAAAAGTATGGTGAAAGAAAGGAACAGCTCATGATCCAAAGTATACCACATCATGTGTCAAACATGGTGGAGGAAGTGTTATGACATGGGCATGTATGGCTGCCAATGGAACGGGCTCACTGGTGTTTATTGATGATGTGACTGCTGACAGAAGTAGCAAGATGAATTCTGAGGTGTATAGAGCTCTGTACAGTATATAGTGTATAGTGTATACTCTCTGCTCACATTCAGCCAAATGCTACAAAACTGATAGGACGCCACTTCACAGTGCAGGTGGATAATGACCCTAAACATACTGCGAAAGCAACTCAAGACTTTTTGAAGGCAAAGAAATGGAATATTCTTCAATGGCCAAGTCAGTCGCCTGATCTCAACCCAACAGAGCATGCTTTTCACTTACTGAAGACAAGACTGAAGGCAGAAAGACAAGCAGCAACTGAAGGTTCAGGCAGTCATTGACTGCAAAGGATTTTCATCCAAGTATTAAAATTATGGTTATATTTACAATTATGTCACTTTGTCCAAATACCTTTGAGCCCCTGAAAATGGAGGTACTTTGTTGAAAATGGCTGTAATTCCTAAATGGTAAATGCCATATTTTTGTGGAACCTCTTAAAATAAAGCTGAAAGCTTACACTTCGATCATATCTTGATTGTTCTATTTCAAATCCATTGTGGTGGTGTATAAAGGCAAAATCACAAAAACTCTGTCATTGCCCTGACTGTATAAATAAGAAACGTGATAAATCTAAAGTGGTGTTGTGACGTGAGTATTTTTACTCTTATGAACACTTTTATAATGTTTTAGTAATAATTCTGAAAGTGTGATGATTAAGGGTTCAGTGCAGTACAAACGAAGAAACAATACTATAAAGTGCATTCCTTTACATGGACGACAACACCACCTGGAAAATGATGCTTTCAGGCCCTTTTCCTTAGCACCATTAAAAGAGTTGACACACTCTTTGTTCTCACCGCCTCGCAATCAAAAAAATTCGCACTGTCAACCTGTTGACCGCAGCAGCAACTATATTTGCGGCAATTTTCAGTAAATATTAATGCATAATGTGCGTTGATTACTACATTGACTACATTTAGCATTAATCATTTTTTCTGTGTTTAATTTTGGAGGGAAGTCATTGCTCCCATAACATAGAATACATTTACAGTATGTATGCATTAATATTTTTCTTGTGCTTCTATGGTCATAATTACTCACATCCTAATGTTATCTTATGTTAAGGCATTCACATAAGCATGCACAACAAGTGAATATCAATAAATGCAAGCAACTGTTCAATTTACCCAAGAAAGAAGTTTGGTCAATCGTGCAAAATAAACAACCAATTGCATTGAACAAAACATTTTATTATATAATACATCCAGGGAGAGTGTAGATGAGTTTTTTTCTTGAATGGGCAGTCTTCATAGAAACTCATTCGACCTCCTACAGGGAGAGAAAGATGGTCTTGTACTAAGTGTTGCTAAGTAACAACAAATCTAGTCACCGAAGATAAACTTTATATGTTAACAAAAGGCAATAAATGTAATTAATTTGAGATAAATGTAGGCCAACTGACATCTGGTTCTCTTTCAAATATTTGTTCAGCATCTCACTACGGGAAACAACTCGTGCGTGACTGATCCTGGAAGCACCAATAACACCACGTCTGTCAGCTGACAGACTGATCATGACAGTGATGAGGGTGTCCTGCCTATCTAACATAAGACACTGCCGAAGGTCCCTTCTTCATTCATGTTCTCTTCCCCATGAAGATCAAGCTGGAAGCTATCCTCAGCAAGACCTGCTAAAGATATTTGCTCAACACTTCATAGACGAGCCCTCAAGGTATGTGGCTGAATGCAGCTGTTTTTGCTATCGGGTGTATTCACTTTTATGGTGAATAGCCTATTATTTGCTTGGGATACATTAAGAAAATTCATGTGAAGTTCAAAATGCTCATGGAAACAGGCAAAGATAGGTACAAGGGTTGTGGTGAGCTTAGGCTTCAAAATAAACTAGACAAAAAGCCTAGACTGAACTCAGATCTGTACCATGCGTTTCTGTCAGAGGAGCGCATCAGGTCAATTCACGGCTGTTTATCCATTTTTCAGACTATCTTTATGTCTTCTGGGGCTGATGGCCTCGACAGTCTTGGTCATTCCATTGGGACTGCTGCAAATGAGAGTGTTTCAACACTGGACTGCTGCACAGTGCTTGGGTCCAAAATGCCACCTCAACTGCAATGTGATTGTATCGTGACTTTGCACGTGTGCTCTCCGTTACTGGAGAGATTGCTTGTTTCTCGAACCAGGGACTCTGTGGGGGCAGTTTCTCTATGAAAGGTAGTGACAACAGATGCATCACTCACAGGATAGGGTGCAGTGTGCAAGGGGAGAATGGCGAAAGGGAAATGGCCCATCTAGCTTGAGAATGCACAAAAACTTCCAAGAACTGTTAACAGAGTTTCTGGCATTGAAACGTTTTGTGCAGTTTCTGTGGAACCACCACATTTTGATCAGATCAGAATACACAATGGTGGTGGCTTATATAAATTGTCCGGGGGGGGGGGGGGCTCATGCTCTGCTCAGCTCCACAACCAGGCATGGTAACTGATTGTGTGGGGCATGAGGCATTTTCATTCATTGAATGTGAGAGTGGACCTTCTGTCCGGAGGGAACTCTCTGCATGGAGAGTGGGCACTCCACCCTGAGATGGTGAGCCAGTTGTGGGAGAGCTTCGGCCGAGCTGCTGTAGATCTCTTCATGTAGCAAGGTCAATAATGTTAATTCACTAGCTTTTATTTTATTTTTCTTATTTTTTTCTTTGTCAATTAATTGTTTTTCATGTGATTTATGGAAATTGTGTTGTTCTTGTTCATAAATTCCTGGCCAAAAGTTTGCGGACACAGGACCATAACATTTATACAGCATGAGCTTGTTGAACATCCCATTCCAGATTTAGTTCCAATTTGCTGTTATCCTCCACTTTCCACTACATTTTGGAGTGTGGCTGTGGGGATTTGCCTACTGAGCCACAAGAACATTAGTGAGGTCAGGTACTGATGTTGGGCGAGGAGGCCTGTGGGGATGTCACTGTTCCATTTCATGCCAAAGGTGTTCAGTGGGGTTGAGGTCAGGGCTCTGTACAAGCCACTCAAGTTCTACCACTCCCAACCTTGGCAAAATGTCTTCATGTGATAATGACAATGTGCACAGGTGCATTGTCATGCTGGAACAGGTTTGTGCCTCTTAGTTCCAGTGAAGGGAAATTGTAATGTTATAGCCTACAAAAACATTCTATACAATTGTGTGCTTCCAAGCTCTCTCACCACCACTCCCCGGATTCGATTCCCGGCTAGGGAACCAACCCCAGCCACTGGGGCTGCATGCAGCAATGCGCTCTCAGTGCCGGTCTCAAGCCCGGATAAAATTGGAGAGGGTTGTGTCAGGAAGGGCATCTGGTGTAAAAACTGTGCCAAATCAAATACACGAACCTGTGATCCACTGTGGCGACCCCTAATAGGAGCAGCCAAAGGAACAACAAATTAAAAAGGGTCTGGAATGTATAATGGTTGCCCTCCCCTCCTCCACTCAGTCTGATTGTACCAACTCTAAGAATGGTAAGGGAATGCGGTCACTCAGTAATACTGATCACCCCGAATTGGCCAGGGAAGTTATGGCTGACAGAGATAATTCAGCTCTTGTACAACCAGCCCTGGCCTCTCCCATTGCTCAGGGATCTTCTCTCACAAGCATGAGGGGAGATTTTTCAGACAAAGTAGCTCTCTGAGCCTGGCTCATGAGAGGTTAAACTTAAGCATTTCAGGCTTGTCTCTGAGGGTGATTGAAACGATCAAGAGCGCAAGAGCGACTTCAGCACGCTCTGAATACGACGGGAAATGGAATATATTTGAGCAACGGTGTGCGTGAAGATGCATCATTCCTTTCCTTTGTTCTGTCACGGATGTGTTATGTCTTCTCCTGGAACTTTTGGATAAAGGCAGAAACCTTAACGGTAGAGATTGCTATCTTGCTGCGATATCTGCGTGTTATGTGGGGGTTGATACTAATACAATGAGTCACCACCCACTTGTATGCAGGTTTATGAAAGTTTTAAACAGGGTTTCTAAACCAGTGATTCTGCAGTGGGATCTGTCTCTGGTCCTGTGTGCACTTTCCCAGGCCCCTTTTGAGCCTTTGCTGAAGGCTGCTTTGTTACTCGCTCTTTTGACTGTGAAGCGACTTCATGCTTTGTCGGTACATGACTTGTTCATTCCTTTTGCTTTGGATTTCTCGAGAGTGACTCTCAAGACCAATCCAGCGTTCATGCCAAAGGTGAGCGCTTTTCACCTGCCACCTTTTTCTTCATTGGAGAGGGATCAACTTCATTGCCCGGTTCGTGCTTTACGTCATTACGTGGACAAAACTAAAGCACTGAGGAAAGGTAAACAACTTTTTGTCTCATGGGCTGATTCTCATAGGGGTAAACCTATTTCATGCCAGTGTCTGTCTCAATGGGTGGTGGAAGCCATCATATTATGTTATAATAACATGGGACTTGAACCTCCAGAGGGCCTGAGGGCCCATTCTACCAGAGGCATGGCCATTTCTTGACCGCTGTTCAAGGGTATTTCAGTCCAGGACATGTGCAGTGGTGAATTGGGCATCGCTTCACACTTTTGTCCAATTTTATCGGCTGGATGTTACAGAGCCGTCAATGGCCCATTCTGTCCTTAGTGTGAGTTTTAAAAAAAATAAACAAAACAAAACAAAAACCACTCTCACAGTGTTTTTTCCCCCTCCTATGTGCCTGTATTTACATCATTGAGTCAGTTGGGTGGTCTGCTTCGGACAGCATATCTGCAATACGGGAGTATATCCCATAGTGAGATACTGAATGAATGTTTGAAAGAGAACTTTAAGTTACTTATGTAACCCTGGTTCTCTGATAACAGGAGTGAGGTATCTCACCGCACTTCCCTCCTTGCAGTTGCATGGAGAAGAGATATGCTGAGAATGAAGAAGGGACCTTTGGCAGCGTCTTATATGTTAGGGAGGTCGGCACTCCCTCAGCTGACAGGTGTGGTGTTATTGGTGCTTCCAGGATCGTTCACACCCGAGGAGTTTCCCATAGTGAGATACCTCACTCCTGTCATCAGAGAACCAGGGTTACGTAAGTAACCTAAAGTTATGGTAGCTAGTGAATTGTTGCTCACGCTAGCTAACTGCATCTAAGAATCTAACTGCAACTGAATCTAAGAATCTAATTAGCTATTATCTAACGATAAACATTAACTAAAGCTGACTATATAATACCACTATTGACTAGATTCATGAAAGGTCAGCTAATGCGTTAAAATGTCAATTTCATCAACTTACCAGCGAATGTGTTTGGGAAACACTGAAGTTAATGGGGTACAGTGCTGGAACCATTCAGTGTTTGGAACTATCGGCTGCCCCAAGACACGAGTCACTGCCACATGCTCCGATTACAAGAGAAGTCTATGGCAGTGTTGAAACACTATTTCAATGGCGCTGCTTTTCACCCTTCTCTGATTATAGCCATGCCCCTGAGTGCAGTGTAGGGCTGTGATTGGACAGTGATTGTGTTTCACTGTGGCACAACTGCAATGCACAGAGGAAAGTGAAATGAAGTGCATCCGGGATTTACATTAATTTCTGACATGATTTCGGCATTTAATTCTTAAAAAGTAAACACTCAGTAAAGTGTAAAGTCTTCTATGTGTTTAACTTTGTGAGTTTTATGCATTATAAAATAAATAGTCAGAATAAACAAAAATGAGGATGTTGGACCAGAGGATTGCATTTATGAAAATTATGAAGAATAACAAGTGATAATGTTTACATGTCTACGATAGCACAACTGCAGATTTACAGCCAAAATGAAATCTGAATTTCAAACCGCAAACCATCTTTAAAAGTAAACCTAACTATTTTTCACTGAAAAGATAAAGCGATGCAAAAACAATGCAGTGAAGGTTTTGCTTTTCAGTGTGGGACGTTGTCGTGTCAGTAATGAAAAAAAAAATACTGAGAGTGTATTGCGTATTTCACGTTTTCCCCACATTGTTATTGCTTTTCTATCTAACATGGAATCTTCACCATAGATGCTCATCACTAGTAAGATACTTGTGGTTTGTGAGGGGCAGGGTCAAGGGGCAGGGTGCAGTTACTGACACTCTTCAGCCACTTTGTGTGTACTTACAGAGAATGTAGGCAAATTGACTCTGAAATAGAACAGGTATAAGAACTGTTGTTGCTCCGGTGCTGCTCTAGTTATCGCCTCGTTCACCTGCGTGGACTTTATGATTTACATTTAGAACAGATTTATGATTTACATTTAGAATCCTAAAGAGATGCCTGAAGAATTGCTTTTCACTTTTCCACTGGAAACAACACCTGAATGCTGAATTCACACAGATCTCACACACTCACCAAACTGACTTCTGTAGAAGTTTTACTCAATCTCCTGATGTGCCTCGGATTCTGGGCTGCAGGCGTCACACAACACCGCACCTGCACACAGGAGAGAAACACACCTGAAGCCAAAAGCGTTCGTAACGGGCGGGGGCGAGGAGGCGTCGTGGTCTTTGGACCAGAGGCAGCCACGCGCCCGATTGCTGCTGCGCTTCCCGTGTGCTCTCGTGGCCTAGCAGCGTGGGAAGCCGCATGTGCACGTACCCCAGCCTGCAGCACAGAGTCATGGCACTCGGTACGGGCCTGCACACGGAGCGCGCGCTGCCAAACTCCACCGATGTTACTTTGTCTAATTTAATATCCTCTGTTTAACCGGCGGAAATGCCAAGCAGCAGCGCGAGCGAGAAGAATGGCACAGCACGTTTGTTCATCTGTGATCTTCAGGCGTTTCCATTTCCTTCTTTTCAGGTTTCAAGTTTTTAGATTAGATTAGATTAAATTCAACTTTATTGTCATTACACATGTATAAATACAGAGTAACGAAATGCAGTTTAGCGTCTAATCAGAAGTGCAAAAAGCAACAAGTGCAGTATGTACAGTATAAACAGTATGTATAAACAGTAGTAAATAAACAGAATGTCCCGTTAAGAGCAGTTATGTACAGACAAGGGCAGTGACAGATAACTGGAATTAATTTAAGATAGTGGAATTAATTTAAGATTAATTTAAGTTCACCCCGAGGCTGTCCAATAGCTTCAGACTACGTCATAGCTGGAGTTCGTGTGTGGACCAATCAGTTGAATGGGTTATTAAATACACTTTATAGGAGTTTAATTACTGACTGTAGTCCATCTGCTGTGCTGCACAAAGTATTGGCACCCCTCTGCCCCGTCCACCAGAGTACGTAATTTGTATAGTTTGCGTTGCTTGTACTGTGTCCTCACTGTTGTTTGTATTTTGTATTTTCATCTGCACTGTTATATGTTGTGCATCTATGTGTACCAGTTCTACCAAGTCGAATTCTTAGTAGATGCAACATCACACATATCCCATGTGATTTTGTGAGTAATTTGTGATCATGTGAAAAACGTGAAGGTACGTTTCACCATGTTATACACTGAAACTGCACAAGTTAACCTGAGTAAACATGTGACATCTTGTGAACAATGTGATCATACGTAAAAATAAATAAAATAAAATAAATGAACCATGTGAGAAATTAACATGTGAAGAAAAACACACACAAGTGTTGACCCTAACCCAGAATATTTCTATAAAGAAAAGAACCCTTCTGGATATTCTTTTGCTCAGGATGCAGGAAATGAAAGATGGAAAGCTAGCCTGCTCACTTATTAGGTGTCGTTATGCCTTAGGGCATCCTGTGAAATCAGGAGTGTGTAATTCTCACCAGTTTAGTGCAGGTCAAAAATTCCTCCATTAGCATACTTCAAAGGCATGGTTTACTTTTTACTTGTTCTACAGCCTGCAGCTAAATTATTTATACATTTTTATCAATCAGTGCAAAATCCTGTTTTTTAAATATAGTAAAAATAAATTTATGAACAATAACAATAAGGAACAATAATGACAAGAAAATGTATTTAACAGAAAATCACAGAAAGGTCTTCAACAGTAAAAGCAGTATGAAATCTTAAAAGTTTATTTATTTATTTATTTTTAATTTATAATTTTTTTTTTTTTTGTAATATTGAACTTTAATATTGGCCTGCATAAATAAATACTGTATGGCTGTTTGATTAAAAAAGTAATTAATGTCCTGTATATTTTCCCATTGTTATTGTTAGCTACCAAATAATTAACAAGTAATGACTGGCCATTTGATTTAAAACAAAAGGGTTGTCTTTGACCTTTCACAGTATTGTACATAAAGTATGCAGGCGAGTGTGTGAACAATGCTGCTCCCAGGAGCTCCCTGCTCTCTGGGTGGGAGGGACAAACTCTCTCTCCCCTGTCAATCAGAGTGACACTAGGCAATCATGGGAGTCTGTGAGCTCATGTACTGTATGTGGAAGAGAGTAGATGGCACTTTCTTCTGAGTGTGTTATGCCACCCTGTGATGCAGCATTAGCAGCAGTTTGAAAAGATACAGCATGTGTCCTGAAGGGTTGGTAGCTGTTGTATGGTAGGGAAAAGCTGGCTGGTAGGTGGGAAACGGCCAAGACCAAATTAGAATATGAACTGTGAGTCTGTAACTGTATGTCAAACTGTTTTTATCCTGAAACTCTCTTCAGCTCCAGGTTACACAAATCGATTTTATGTTCACAAAGTACATATTGATTTCTTTTCTGTCCACATCCTTTTAAAAGACAGTTATTCAAGGAGTAAAAAAAGATTTGAAAGAAAGTTTTTTCACTTCTTTTAGGGATCGTAACTGTATCCTACAGTAAAAGCTTTTGAGTGTCAAAGGCTGGTTTGTGTGTGTGTTGAAAGCAGTGGATCTCACAATGGAGTCATGTTTCTGGGTGGTCTGATGTGGAGGTCACATATATAGCTGTGAGTGTGTTGATAGTATAGAAGAATTTTCTTAATCAGAGTATGTTTCAAGTATCATTATCATATAATCCATGAAGTCTAATCAAGAGATAAAACACTTAGAAATGACAAGAGTTTTAGTACATTTAGTACATCCTACTCATGAAGAGAGTGACTTTATGCATATGATTTTACAAGAATATTTCTGTATGAGAATACTTCTGTATGTGAATCAAGAAACCTAAAATAAACTGGTGTGACCTTGCAGGTGGACCCTGCTTGTGGGAAAACAATAGGCACACAGTTCTCATTCATAAATTGTATATTTTTCAGTCCAGGCTTGCTCTGTCATATCTCATGGGAAGGTGTTTTTTTTTTTTCACTACCAGAATACTGAAGTGCATTGTTGAGGTTGCAATGAATGTTTTTTTTTTTTTTTTTTTTAATAAATTGACTGAGCTCACGCCACAGTTAAAACTAAGATAGATGGACAATGAAATAATTGCGGTGAGAGGCAGGGGTGTGATTAAAAGAAAAAAAGAGAAAACTCTAATGAGATCATTATTTTTAGAATTATATAAAAACACAAGCCACGACTATGTACATCATATGATCTGCAGACGTCTCGGCTTTGTTGGTTGATTCAGTAAAGTTTGATTTTTGGCATCCAAAACCCTTTGACTTTGGAAAGTTATTTTTCTTATTCTGAACTGAGGAGTTTTGCCACGACAATAGCAGGCGTCGAAACATTTCGAAAGTGTTTCCTGGCACGTGAACAGGATGACCTTGAACTTCATGCCACAAGTCATATTCACTCCACATGGCCCCCTCGTCCCCTCATTCCGTCTCCTGGCACATCAATAGAAAGAATTCAAAACATTTTACCAGTCCACTTGTATAAAATATTATGAATGGTTAGTTATAGTGATAGATGGGTTTAGCAGTCATAGTTTTGCTTATGAATTATACTGTGAAACGTCTTTCACTTTTTAAGATTCCGACACATCCTGTGTGAAACCAGATCAGCTGGATGTTCTCTTCATTCTTCTGTAATTCACTGCTAGAACTGTGTATTGTGATTTTTTTTTTTATGGAGCTATAGTCATGTGTTCTGGAGATTTGGACCAATGAACAAACAGAGCAAATTCTGGATGAGACACAAAATGCTTTAAACATATTTATATATTATTTATATTACTTATATCATTCTTCCTGACTGGGTGATTTTTGTGATTTCTTTGCACACGTGGTAAAGGTTTTTTTAATCTTTTTCTGTCAACTTTTTTTTCTGCTTTTTGGTTTGTTTTAATTATGTGCAGTGTGAAACTAAACTAAATAGCAACCGAACCAAAAGAATAATTTTCACTCTGATTCAGACTTTATAAATGGGCTAACTGGTGTGAAAGCTTTGATTGAATTTGTTTCATTTTGGTTCTAAATGCCAGATTCCAAATGCACTAAAATCCTTAAAGATGGGTTTTAACACTCACTGTGTGATGTTGAAGTATGTAAAGTCTGAAACTGAAACAGGCCTGAAGTGCTCTGCTATCTGGTGTCCCATCATTGCTAGTTTTGGCCACAAAATGGCTGACAAGAACTATATTACCCATCAGCCCTAGCACATCACCATGTCATACACCTCACAGATCATGCATACCGGTTTCCTGTTGCACCCAGTTAGCAGCCCTACTTAAGTTCTGGTTTCTGTGTGTGTATGTGTGTTTTGTCATTTATAGTGTTGTGTGTAGCTTTGATTGCATTTAGTTTCATAGTTACTCCTTTTCTTGTTCTGTTAGTTCATGTTTATGCTTCTTGTTGTTGCTTTGGTTGTTTCGTTTGTATTACACTTAATAAAGAAACCACCTGCACTTGCATCCACCTCCCAGAATATCTGATATCTGGACACATTGTCTCCTTGCAGTAATAAAGAATAATTTAATTTATTCATTTATATTTTATATTTGTAATCTGTACAAATATTACACTGTACATATGGAAACACTGTCACAAGAGTGCAATATGTGTGGAATTTTATACCGTCTGTGTTTCCTCTTCCTGTGTCTCCAGATTTTATCCCACACAAACTTTTTCTGTTGCTGACTAATGTTACAGGAACTACGTGCCACTTCTGCATCTGCCTGAGTGCCAGACTGTGTACGTGAGATTACAGTGAGGACGTGATGAGATCTGTACTGTTACCAGCGTGTGTGAGTGTGTGTGTGTGTGTGTGTGTGTGTGTGTGTGTCTGTGTATGTGTGCGTGTGTGTGTTTAATCTTCCTCACTGTCCGACATTGTCTTCAGAGATGGAAACAACATGCACATATGACATATTCACATCCAAATATGGAAATATGAAGAGGGTCATAATTTTAAAGATCCAATCAGAAAACAACATCAACAACATCCTTGAACAATAACACAACAGAAACAACCTGACCACAAGACAGAATAAAACATATAAACATAAAACTGGTGAACATTTGCATGAGCTCTGTTTGGAGTTTGACAGTGAGGAATCATGTAAAGTCTATTTTCAGTCTTTATCTGGGTCAGTGATGTGAACAGCTGTTAGCAAAGCTGCCAGACCTTCTGGATCATTCTAAAGACTGTAGTTTACGTGCCATACCAGGAGGATTTCTTATGACAAGAAATTCTGGATTGATCATTTCTACATTTGTTTATAATTTTTTTTTTCTATAGATGGATCTATTTTATGTTTAGAGATCTTACTTGAAGGAAAATGTTAATAATCTGCTTTGTTTGATATGTCCTGGTGACACTTGTCTTCCCATCAGAGATGTTTTTTAAAACCTAAATTATGGTTAATATTTCAGTGCTAAGTGAATCATGTTGTAAATTTAAGATCTCTCATGAAGGCAAATATTTTTCTGAGCTCAGACATGACACAACAAATAGAACTGTTAAATATAGAACAGAGAAACAGGAGATGATAAAGATTTAGCCTGATGCATTTCACCTACCAATAAACACCACAGGACATCTCTGAAAGCAACATTACAACATTTCATGAGCAACTTTTAATGTCTAGGTCATTGAATAATAATAATAATTTTTAGAATGAATTTTTACAGTAATCTATAACTGGTTTCAATACATAAAACTTTTATATTAAATAATGAAATGGCTTCACATTCTACAAAACACATCAATAGACAAAAACAACAGAGAAATGACAAAATTTCTTACTGGTTTAAATAATTCAGATTATTTGGATATGCAAATTGGAAACACCCCCAACCCTACATGCCCCACACTGTTCTTCTGTTGCCTGATCTGCTTTTATTATGCAATAACACTGTCCGGTTACATGTTCAGTCATAACTCAGATTTGTTACTGATATTTATCAGACGAACAAAATGTAGTTAAATATTAAAAATGAAGACAAAGCGGTTGTGATGAAAAATGTATAATGAAATGTAGAAAATGAAGCCCTCACACGCCACTAGTGCAGCTTTCCTTAACAGGAAAAGGTTTTGGACTTTATAGAAATCCATTTATGGGAATAAAATAGATTTGAATGCATATTTTTGTCTGTATTTCTGTCCAAACCTCTTGTGTTCCTGTGCTTGTATTATTGTATTATTTATTTAAATGGCTTTATGTTGCTGTTATGCCAAATTCAGTGGTAACGTCACTGTGTTTTTAATGAAGACTGCATAATAAACTGCATCACTCTGCCACTGCCGTTAGTTCATCAGGAAAAAAAATAATGGAAATCACAAATAGAATGATTTCATCAGTTTAATTATGTCCACATATAACACTATAAATATGTAAGCACATACACACACACAGAACCTAATTCCTCTTGGCAGTAGTCTTTGACAATTTCTCAGTGACATGAGGATCTGGGAGGTGCTTCATCATCAGAGTACTTTTAGGGAGAGATGTTTTGCAGAGCGCAGTGCGACACAGAGTTCTGCACAAGATAAGAGATAAGAGAAAACAAAAGAACCAAAGAAAAGAGAGGACGATTTCTGTTTCTTTAGGACTCTTTGACCCAAGAAGCCTCTTGGCAGGTAAGCAGTCACCTGTCTAGGTTTGTCATCTTGCTGATGGATTTTCATGTCTCAGTCATTATTTACACAAAGTTCTGTCTGTGATTAAAAAAAATCTGCATGCTTTCTAACTATTATACTGTTTGTAAAAATCTGGACCAAAATCAGGCCTAAAAGTTTGAATCCACTTCCAAGAACTGTTTATAACCTCTTAAACGCTTATTATTATTATTATTGTTCAGTTATTTATTTTAAAGCATGTTAATCAGCAACTATATTGAGATGTTTGGTGTGTGAGTATTCACACTTTAATAATAATACTTACTATTATTCTTTAAATATACAATAATGTTGTATGTTCACTATGAGTCTTTATGAATGTCAGCTATTCAGTATTATTTATTGCTTATTATTATATGGCCTTAACAAGTACTATTATTATAACAGCTGCATTGTTCAGGCATGTATGTGTGCTTGTCTGCTTTATATAAATGTGAATCAAGGCCAGAGAGCTGTCAGTGTGAAACAGTTGGACAGATGAGAGAAGAGAATTTAAAACTTAAGGATGATTGGTGGATTTAAATGTGGGTGTGGCTCTTTTCTTGTGACACAAATTCTCTCTGATCTACAAATTCTAAAAAATGTTTGGAAATTGCACAAAAAATCTTTTGGACATTAACTGTCAGAAATTATTTAAATGTTTGCACTTTTACCAGATTCACTCTGGGTTAAAGTTCATACTCACTTGCATCTCATACTCACATCCTGCTCTTTCTTCATCTTCAATTTGAGTCAGATAAAATACTTCATCTTCTCCCTGCTTTCTCTTTTAGAACCGTCCCAGCCCTTCCTGGCTGTGCCCCCCTCGTCTGGGAGAGATGGACCGATCCACACAGGAGCTCTTTCTGAACTTCATGATCGTGCTGATCACAGTTCTGCTCATGTGGTTGCTCGTCAGATCCTATCAGGAGGCATGAACATTTCGGCCTGGAATGAGAGAATGTGGAAGAGCTGGCCGCCGTGATCGGCACGTGCTGATTCAGTGCCAAATGTTGTGGTTATGATTTGCTTACATTAACCATGTAATATGAAGAATAATTCGACTGTGACTCTTGACACCTTTTCTTGCGTTTATGTACTTTTGCACAACTTGTGAACCATTTGCATTTCCAAAGAATGTGTTAACTTTATAAATTTAAGCTTAAATTGATCTAACTTTTAAAGTTGTGCTTCCAATAAAGAAAAGGAAAAGAACTGATGTGTAAGTGTTAATGTGTCTCAGGCACAGCAGCATTTAAAATGAATTATATCTAATATTTAATCATTAATATTAGTCAGTTATATACATACTATCATGATAACCATCATTCCTTCAATCCTTTTTTTTTTAACCAACAATGATGGTTTATGTTTTATTTCCATCACCATTTTTGGGCACTGTTCTTTTTAAGGCCAAGCATCTTTATTTGAAAAGATGTACAGACTACAACACATGCTATCAAAATCTCAGACAGAAGCCATGGTTTAGTAAGTTCAGATGCAAACACAAACCGAGCATTACTTCACAATGTGTAGTGAGTGAGAGTCCTTTTTATAGTGAGTGTGTGTGTGTGTGTGTGTGTGTATATATATATATACATATATATATATATGATTGGAAACAGGTGAGAGTAATCAGAAGTCCGGGGATGGAGAACATATTAGAGGTGATGGTTCCTGGGAATCATAGTCCAGTGCGGCCATGTCTGTAGGCAGCAGTGTGTTCTGGGAAACTGAGTTCATGGAAGGAGTTGACCTGACAGTTTTAAAGCTCTAACAATCTGCTTGCTCTTATCTTATGACATGTAACATCCACCAAACATCTGACAAATATAATTTAATTTACAATCATACCACCAGCAAAGAGGTGCACCGAATGAGTGGCATGTACAAGCTGAAAGGTGCCTATAAATAAATAAAAAATGCTAATCTGGGGTCAAAGCGCAGAGTCGGTTGTGATGCAGAGCAGGGAGGTTTAAGGGCCTTGCTTAAGGATTAAAAAGTGAAAAAAGTTGTAACATGCAATAAGTTTATATTGTATATAAAAGTGAGTGTGTGCAGTTGTGTGCACATGGTGCCCTATGATGGAGTAGAGTATTCCTGCCTCGGGTTTTTGGGATAGGATCCATTGCCACCCTGACAAGGATAAAGTACTGAATAAATAAATATAAAATGAATGATTATAAAAGTGCATGTATAACAGCCAGTGAAAATAAAATGCATGGAAAAGTAAATAAAGTATGTGAATCCTTAAAAAATATCTGACAACCATTTGCAGCAGCCATGGAGTTCACCACTGAGGAGCTTGACTGCTGCCGCAAATGCCTTTTAGATTTTTTTTATTTGAGTCATGGCAGAAGCATGAGCCTACACACAAAAAAGCAAGGGCTGCAAATACTAGAGTCTTAAAGCAAACATGTATAAAGATTTTACTAACTTCTATTAAAGGCTACAACATTTTTACATTATTATTTTAGCCTAAGTGTGAGATTGGAAATACAAGTCTGTGTGGAAATGTGTTTTTGGAAACATAAATGCATACTGTAAGAATATGAGTGTCCGTGTATTAGTAAGTGTATCATTTATTGTGTGTTTATTGTTTCTCAGCAGGTTCGCATCTCCATGGATCTCGGTAGTGGTTAAAGCTGATCACCTGGCAGTGAAACTCAGTTAATGCACACGGCATCGGTGCCACCTCCTGCCACTTGCTGTGCCTGCTGTCATAAACCTGCACCTCATCTGTGATCTCATCGGGAGAATAATCCCCTCCCAGGATGTAGATTTTTCCCTGCACACCTATTGCGCCTGCATTAAAGCCTGCACACTCAAAAGTTCCCTCGCTCTTCCACACACAGGTCTCTGGACAGAATCTGTACACCTTATATGTGGACAGATCACACAGGTAGAGTGTCGTTCCAATAGACACAGCTTTAACAAGAGTGGCGTGAAAGAATTGGCCAAACTCTGCTACCAGCTGGCACCACTGATTAGCTTCAGTATCGTAGCGGAAAAAACAGTCCAGTGATGGATTGAAGGCATCAGAGGTCTCCAGCTCGGAACCTAGAGTGTAGATGATGGTGCCACACACTGCTGCCTCTGGGAAGTAGATCCGGCGTGGTAATGGACTCACAGACTTCCATGTGTGCCCTAATGGGTCATAGCACTCCACATCTAAGAGGCCATGCATTCCAAGAGTTTTACCACCAATGACGTAAATATGGTGCAGGGTGGAGACAGAGACATGCATGGTTCGTGGGAAATGCATTGCCTGGATTTCTACAAATTTTCCAGTGACAGGACAGTAGCACCATGCTTCCCTCGTAGCCTCATGCTCAGGCTCTGCAATGTGAAGTCGCACCGTCCTGCAACATTTGCCTCGGCATCCTCCAAAGACAAACAGCTTCTCTCCAAAACTGGTAATAGATGAGCCAGGGAGGTCAGCAAGCTCAGAGGATGGCAGCTGGTGCCAGTGGTTGGCTGCCACATCATAGCAGAATGTGTGGTGCTTCTCGCCGTTTTCCTCCGTTTTATGCACATATATGTAGCTGGATATTGTGGATGGACGGGCGTTTGGAAAAAGGCCACTATACTCTGTCACTTGTGCCAATGCTGTCATCACTGCTCTTGAACATTCTTCACTATTCAGTATCAGTGCTTCGGACTGGCCCATTTCCTCCAGCCTGGCAGGGGGAAGATGGTGCAGTCGGATGTGCGAGAGAAGCTCAGGAAGTAAACTACGCCGAAATTGCAGGTCATGCTCAGTCCACAGGATCAGAGATCGCAGTGCACTTTCTTCGTCTGGGACATTGAGTGAATCTGAAGCTAGGCAGCGACGCAGGATTCCTGCAGGCATCTCCAGGAAGTCTGGACTAGAGGAAAGTGCATGGAAGTTGGCCATCACAAACTCAGCAGCGCAGTGCAGAAGGTGAGACGAGCCATATCCCTCAGCGATGGCCAACATGTGAAGGCAGTTGGAGAGGTCAAGTGTCTGGATTAAAAAATCACTGCAGGCCTGGGAGAGTGCACTCACCTGCAAACAAATATTAATGATTAAATAATGAAACTTTAACAAACTGCACTAAGTAACACAAAATACTCATGAAAGATTTTTATTTATCTCTACAAATAGCTTCAGCATTTTGGCCAATAAATAACCTTTGGGACATAATGTTATTAATGGATAAAAATAGTTGTGTGTTATGGCACGGTTTTGTTTTCTAGAGATGAAACATTTCATACATTAAAAATTTTAACAACTTAAGTCTATGTAGAATGATGACTTCATAGACAGTAAGCTTTTCAATTAATAAATCCAATCTGACTGTTAGGGTTCTCACATAGTGGAGAATTAATGAAACTGAAGAACAGAGGAATGAAGACAGCATGAATATGTTTCCATGTAAATCTCATTAAATAATCAGTCTTATAAAATTGCATCTTAATCAGTTGGAATCAAAATAGGAACATACTACAAAATAAAACAATGCTGAGCTAGACACAACAAATCACATCTTAAAGTGACCTTGACATTTTTACATATGAATTTCCTGAAAAATCTGTTTTTCTCTGTGTGATTATATTCATTTACTGCCCAGGGAGTTTAAAAAAATCTTATCAGTGGTTGTAAATGATCTAAGATACATTTTTTTTTCATGAAAATCGTGACACCTGCCGAAGTTCCTCATCAGTTAAACTGTCGCTCAAACATACAGCTACAGGTAGTTTTTATATAGAATAATATTAATAGAAAGTGCTATTGATATTGCACATAAAAATCAGAAAAGGTCAAATGGCAATGCTGAAGATTTAATTATACAAACAAAGAAAGAAAGCAGTCGACAAGACATCTTTTCCATAGTTAAAGCAAAAAATGTTTAGGCTGGTTTATTTGTACATAAAATGTCAAACCGCGCATCAGTTAACAGCTACACACAGGCTACTTATTACATTTCCAGCTTCAATGCTCTGATGCTCTTAAAAATGAAAGTAAATAAATCAGTGCAATAAATGTGCAAAATAATAAATCTGTATATCATATTACACTATTTAAAGATGATTCTTAAAAATTGCACTCGTGGACAAGCTGGCGGCTCAGCTGAAGTTGCTGATTAACTGAGAACAGTGTGGAAACTCCTTATAGCTTAAGGACGAATGGAGACCTCAGTAGTGTCCGAAAAATGGATCATCTAGATTGGTCTCTTTGAGCAGGCATGCACCGCTAAACTAGCTGAGTGGGATTGGATAGTTACTCTTTCACACAACACTGTACTTTATAAAGTGTCACCTGTAGAAAAGACGCCATCTGGAAAAGCATATCGACGTTTTCCTCCATGATTTCCATCTGGCCCAAGTACGCAAAGTCCAGAAAGCTGCGTACAGCCTGCGGGGAGAGATTACTCAGTGTGACCGAGCCACCATCACGCTCTCGCATGTTCACCTCAAACATGGTCCTGTGATGGAAAAATGGCACAATTATCATTGTATATTTGACGATAAACCAAGTGCTGTTGACTAATAATCATGTCTTGTCACTTGGATGCAATATAAAGCAATTGAGTGCATACTTACTAAATCTCCATTTAATGATATTTACAGGATTATTATTTGTGTTTTGAACACGTTCTACAGCAATAAAAGCTGATAAACGACTCTAAATATGAGGCATTTCTAACTCTAACCTAGCTATAAACCACCACATTTTGGATAGCAAATAATCACTATTGGCTGATTGTAAGATGTTTCTATTAACAGGTTCTGCAGAAGTTTCTAACCTGAAGAAGTCACTGCAAGCGGCGAGGACACAGCGATGGCACGGCAGGATCTCATCCTGAACGTGGATGCGGAAGTCAAAGAGCGTGCCTTTGTCACGGAATGCGCGTAGAACACTGAGGATCTGATCACCATGACCTTCACACACCAGCAGCACTGAACTCGGTTCTGAGCCACTGTTACAGATCGGTCGGACCGCACCTGACACACACTCTTCATCCATCAGCATGGAGACTCTGAGGAAAGAGATGGAGGAAAAAGAGAAAAATAGATTTTACATTGCACCATTTCCTAATTTTGCTTCAATACCTAAATTGTTTAGTTTAATCATATGTAGACTGTTATATGTCTAGTTCACTTCTTTAGTTCTGCACTGGATGCACTTCTTTAGTTCTCCAGTGCTTAGGAAAGGCTAATGTTACTAACAAGAAGTGCATGGAGTATGGAGCATTACATATGAGTATGTAATTCCTCCCACAGTGGTGTTTAGTGTCTCAGACAGACTCGGTGATGTGTGTCTAACTCTGTATAACACACAGATGACTACAAACATGGACAGAAGTCAGAGAGAGAAAAACACTCACGCTGAAAATCACTTTCTTCCTCAGCACCTAGTCTTGGGTAGGGTTGTCAGAATGCAGAGCTTGTGTTAGAAGTGATTCAGATTATAATATAATTTTATTTGTATTTATTTTATTGGTATAATTATTTTTAATTAGATATTATTTTTAGTAGACTTATTTTGTTCTTTGGAAACTGTGTGCAAATGTTACCTCAAAACAATGTCTTTGGAAGTGCATGATGCTAAATTGGAGGCTATAAGCATCCTTTATTTGATGGCAACATGACCAAAATGAAAGGCACCATGCATGTCTAGGCTGTAGTTTTGTGTACATTTAATTTTTGGTCGAACTGTTGCTTTAATGAATGAGTGTTAACCTCACACATATTTGTTCCATCATGGGAAGTAAAATTAGTCTCATAAATCGTGCTGTGTAAGTTCTATCCTGTCTACACTCCATTACACCCACGTACAATGTTACTGCCAAATTATAACTTAAATATAATACTTCAATCATGTGGGATATATATTAGTCTTTAGCAAGCGATCTTGCAGAAATCAGTACATACAGCGTCTATATGATAAAGTCGCAGTGCTTAGGAAAGACTTTTCCTCTAAGTTCACCATCATTCTCAGGCAAATAAAAGCTTAGGTTATTAAACATCGAGCAGCTGCTCGGTAACTGTGGGAAAGCGTGGAGCGGAAAAAGCGACCTTTCTGTTACAGAACTGCGGAACAGTGAGGAGCTTTTCCCCTTTAATTTGTTCAAGCAAACCTTCAGCGTCTCAACACAGAGCAGTACATTTTTTACTCAAGCAAATATTGTTTTACATATAAAGGAAAAATGTTGACGTTTCAAAGAACAGCTCGTCATTACCGTTTCAGCACCACAGACAGCGGTCTCTTAGCCGGGCTGGCGCGCGTGCGGACTGCCGAGTTAGGAAATGACGTCAGACTCAGGGGCGAAACTGCCGCTAAGCAGGTGGGCCAGGGCGCTGACGTCACTGTGAGCCAGCGGAACACTGCAGAATAGTGAGATGGAAAGGTCGGATCATTTTACTGACTTGGATCTTTGAATCGCGTTCAGCAAAATGAACGAATCTTTATCTAAGTCATTTCCCCCAATAGCCAAATTCCCCCAAGACGTCTACTTAATTCAATGTTATGGAAAAGAACCGCCATGACAGAAATTCACAAATTTATAAACTGTAAGAAATGAAAAAGCTAAAATTTTAGACCAGAAACGCGTCGTGTAACTGTAAGAATAAAATTAAAATGCGACTCCAGCTTGTTTGTAAGGAAGGCTGGGAACTAATTTCTGTATCCAATACAGAATATATTATATGTGGCTGTCACGTCACATGACAAATGAACGAAAGACTCGGACCGGAGAAGAGACTCGGGTAGGGAACTAATCATTTCTATTAACTGTACAGAGCCTGGGAGTTATTCTAACCAGTGGGATGTGTCAGATTAGTTACATGATTTGGAATACGCTAACTGCCAGTCCAATCACATCGCTTTGTTTATTTGAACCTCTCTTTCTTACTGTAGCGTGTGTATTTCGAAAAGTTTTTTTTTTTTTCAAAACAAACTTTATTTGTTTATGAGCGCTGTTTCATACAGAGTGCAAATATGTGTAAATGCCTTTATTTTTTATTTGAATTTTTAAGTGTGTGTGTGTGTGTGTGTGTGTGTAAGAGAGAAAGAGAGAGCGAGAGAGAGAGAGAGAGAGAGAGAATGATTTGTTTTGGACATCATCAGACCTCAGCGTCAGTTCTCAACCATATGACACTGCTTTGGCCGAGGCCTAACTGTACGACACCTGACACCTCAGTTTTTCCTGAGTCCCGAAGCCTTTTAGTCTGAGGCGCGATGCCGTTTTGTCATAATGGCTGAGAACTGTCGCTGTGGTCTGAGGATGTCCTAACATGGTACTTGTTGCTTGGTTTGTGCTTTGCTATTGCAGTGTTGGATGTTCAGCTGGTGTAAACAGTACTGGTGGGGTCTGGGTATATTTTAAAAGTGTGTCTATGAGGTAGTGTTTCTGCCAAAAATGTGTTCGTTTTGCGACTGTTTTGTCCAAGGCTGTGTAGAAACCCACTGCTGTTACATAATTTTAAGGTTAAAAACGAGCTGCTGATGTGTATTTGCTTTTGCAGTGTGGTCATTAAAAAAAAAAAAAAAAAAAAAAAAAAAAACTTCCCATTGAATAAGTATTTTAAGCTTCTGGCTGGGGACTCTTATTTTGAAAATTATCTGATTAAGCAAAAGAGCAGCCATTTCAGTTCAGTTTGCTTAGCTCTCTGAAGCATTAAGCTCCATGTGACTGCTGCTCCAGTTATTTTGTAATGTTCAAGCCTTCAAAAGCATTGTCATTTCACTCTCATTCAAAGCATTTTGGAGTAAACATCAGGAGTTTTGGAAACTATACCCTGGCTCCAGTCTTTATTTGAATGGAGTTTGGCTTGCTGCTGAATTGTGTTCACACATAAGGAAACACACAAAGAGAGCAGTATAGTGAAATGACATAAACTCAGCTGGCTGAACATCCTTTTAGAAGCACATAGCGGAACGTAGCAAGCATCATGGCCGAAAAGTATCCGAAAGACACCGCCCCAGAGAAAAAACAGAGAAAGGGTAGCAGAACATCTGACGCATTTCCTAGAAGTTAAAGTTCCACAAGGACGTCAGGATCCTCACGATCTTCAGTTGGTGTTGCTGCAGCAAGGGCAAGAGCTAAGGCGGAAGCTGCACGAGCTACTTTTGCGGACAGAGAAATTGAAATTACGGTAGACAAAGCTAGACTAGAAGCCAACTTGGAAGCTCTGCATCTTGAAAAAGAGGCTGCAGCGGCTAGCATGGTAGCAGATATATTAGAAGCAGAAGCAGAGCTCGAGGGTGAAGAGCTGTATGACAGAAAAAGTCACTCTTCAACAGCACAAGGCACAAACGAGCAGGTCAGGGACCAAGCCACATACATCAGTGAGCAGGTTGACTTACCCACCAATCGATCTCAGGATTGCAAATCCAAACTAGACCAAGATACAGATTTGAACCAGTTTACCTCTCAAAGTGAACAGAATACAGTACAGGTAAACGATACCCAGTATGTTGCACTTGATGCATGGCCTTTGCCTTCATCTCCAAGACAGTCAAAAATACAAAAGGTAAAATTCCCAGGAGACATAAAAAAGAAGTTGACCAGTAGATGGCAGCAACCGTCCAAGTTCAATGGTATAGGATGTCCTAACACGGTACTTGTTGCTTGGTTTGTGCTTTGCAGTGTTGGATGTTCAGCAGTAAACAGTACTGGTGGGGTCTGGGTATAATAAGTCCTTTGGCTCAACACTCAGAAAGTTCTGGCACGATGGATCTAGTGAAGTATGTAGCGCGTCGAGAGCTAGTTGAGCAGTGCCTTAACACAATTTGATGATCGCCCTGAAAGTTACAGAGCCTGGAGGTCCTCTTTCAGTAACACAATCAAAGACTTAGGTCTTACAGCCAGTGAAGAGCTAGACTTGTTGTCAAAGTGGCTCGGCAAAGAATCTTCAGAATATGTGAGACGTCTCAGGGCTGTTCAGCCTTAATTTAAGATAGCTTGCAGATCTTTTAATGGGACTTCTCTCAGCAAAAGAAGATGGTTATGTACCAGGCTTAGCTTATTTAGACACTGCTCGTGGCATCAGGCCCATAGTTTAAAAATTGCCTTACACCTTACAAGAGAAATGGATTTCTCAAGGCTCGAAGTTCAAAGAAGAGATTGGTGTCCCTTACCCTTCTTTCTCCTTCTTTACTCAGTTCATTTGTAACCATGCCAAAACTCGTAATGATCCCAGCTTTGCCTTTTCCAGTAGTTACTGTCAACAGTATGAAGAACCTCCTCTAAGATGCAACTTTAAGACACCAGTGTCAGTACACAAAACTGAAATCTCTCATGGCGCATCTCAAGACAAAATACCATCTAAACACGATCCAGCCAAATATTGTCCCATCCCTAATAAACCCCACCCATTAAGGAAATGTCGAGGCTTAAGACTGAAGACCATCAATGAATGAAAGCTTACCTGAAAGAGCAAGGGATCTGCTTCAGGTGCTGCTCTTCATCATCACATTTTGTTCATGATTGGAAAGTCATTCTAAAGTGTGATGAGTGCAACACTGAAAGTCAAAACTCAGCTCTGCATCCTGCTCTGCCCTCATGGGCAACCAAAACCCCAAATCCCCTATTGCAGCGTGGTCTTTCTATGAACTCATGCACCAAGATATGTCTTGTTAAACTGTTTCCTGAGGGGCTTCCAGAAAATGCAGTAAAGATGTATGCTGTGCTCGATGATCAAAAGCAACAGGTCTCTAGTCAGGTCAGAATTTTTTGACTTATTCAACATCAACAGCAAAGCATCCCCTTACAGCCTAAAAACGTGCTGGATTGATTGAGTGTTCAGGAAAGAGGCAAGTTCAAGCAAGTGGCTATCAGATTGAAGCAGCTAATTGTGGAATTAGTCTCAAGCTTCCAACATTAATCGAATATGATGAAATACCCAACAACTGTGATGAAATTCCAATGCCAGAAGCTGCCCTCCATCAACCTCACCTCAAGCATATTGCATCTGAAATTCCAGCTCTGGACTCTGAAGCCCACATCCTCCTGCTGCTTGGGTGAGACATAATCAGAGTTCATAAGGTGAGAAAACAAATTAATGGCCCACACAACACACCCTTTGGCCAGAAACTGGACTTAGGATGGATTCTGGTTGGTGCATAGGGGATGTGCACAAGCCTAGTGTTTCCAGTTTCAAGACAAATATCTTAGAAAATGGAAGACCCTCACTGTTTAATCCTTGTACAAGTCACATATACATTAAAGAAAAAAATCACCATCAGTTCAATGGCCCTGCATACTCCTCATAACTGTACAACCCATTGGAACATGAGCAAAGATAATCTTGGCTGTACTCTTTTTAAAAGAGCGGAGAATGACAGTAAGCTTGCACCCTCCGTCGAAGATGAAGTCTTTTTGAAGACAATGGAGAGGTTTTTCAGGATGATTCCAACAGTTGGGTGGTACCTCTGCCCTTTAAGTCTCCACGACCAGTTCTTCTAAACAACAGAGAACAGGCTTTAAACCGTCTCTCTTCCCTGCGACGTACCTTAGAGCGGAAACCAGATATGAAAGAACAGTTTGTGACCTTCATGCAGAAACTCTTCGACAACAACCATGCAAAACCTGCAGCTACACTACCAAAAGGAACTGAGTGATGGTACCTACCATTATTTGGAGTCTATCATCCCAAAAAGCCAGATCAGATCAGAGTAATATTTGACTCCAGCGCACAACACGAAGGTATCTCTCTCAATAGTGTACTCCTCATGGGACAAGATCTTACAGTAATAATGGCCCCTTGGTGCCCGATGCATTTCAGGAAACAGTGTGTGGCTGTGATGGCAGACATACAACAAATGTTTTACTGTTTTGTTGTGAGGGAAGACCATAGAGACTACTTGCATTTTCTGTGGCACCGTGATAATGACCTTAACAAAGAAGTGGTTGAGTACAGGAAAGCCCACGTGTTTGGTAACAGCCCTTCCCCGGCAGTAGCAATCTGAAGATCACACGAAATCACTGAATCGCTGAAGATCACGTGAAAGGCATCAAAGACCTAGATCTCAGTAGAACAACCATGCCTACACAGCGCACCCTTGGTCTGAGTTGGGACACTGCAACAGATACGTTTACCTTTCAAGTATCAGTCAAAGACAAACCATTCACACGCTGTGGTGTCCTTTCTGTAATAAACAGTCTCTTTGACCCTCTTGGTCTTGTGGAACCTGCACTATGCAAGGAAGGTTTCTACTTTGAGGGCTATTAATCAAAGGAACAGACTGGGACACACCACTTCCAGAAAAGAAACGTTGTGAGTGGGAATCGTGTAGAGATTCACTGAAGGACTTGCAACACCTTCACATCCCTCGTTATTACACACCCAGCTCTCTTTCAAAAGCAAAGCACAAGGAAATATGCCTTTTCCCAGATGCTTCAACTAAAGCCATAGGAGCTGTAGCATATCTCAGGACAGCAGATGAAATCAAATCAGCACTGGCTTCATTCTTGAAAAAGCGAAACTAATACCACAAAATGAGCCTACCACACCCAGATTAGAGCTTTGTGTGGCGGTTTAAGCAGTGGAGATAGCAGAACTCATTGTTCAAGAGATTGATTTCCAGCCCGATGCTATTACTTTCTACTGTGACTTCTAGGTCTATCCAAGCTTCTCAGCTCATGAAATCTAATTGGCTTACAGGTCCAGCCTTCCTGCGTAAGCCATATGAAGATGACTTCATTACGACAGACAACTTTGTGCTTGTGGACCCAGATTCAGACAAAGAAATCAGGCCTCAAGTGACAACTTGCACTACAGAAATAAAGGACAAACAACTACCGCTATGCAAGTGGCAGAGAAGGACACCTGGATTCACACATTGCAAAAAGGCTTCCCTTCCTCTTCTGGACAGTGAACTAGTGGAGGTTCCACTGCTGAAGAAATAAAAATCCCTTAGAGGGACCAATGAACTGGATAATCTTTCTTAGTTTGAATTCAGAACTTATATTTGACATTCCACATGCACATACCATGCATTTGTGATGTCAATGTTTTAGAGAAGTTGTGGCATTGTTTTGTTGTTTAAGGTGAAATCCTTCCATGGAAGGCTGGAAAAGTGTGTATCATCAAAACTAAAAACACTCCAAAAAATTGGTTTTGTAGATTGTTTGGCCATTCTCCTAACTGTCGTTGCTGTGACCCGAACAAAGAAACACAACCCTTATTGGTACAATGAATCTCTACATGTTAACAACGCTGTTCTGCCTATGAGATCCATGGCATCTAACCAGTTTTATGCTCACAATACTTTCTGGCAATTTGTTAATTTCACAGTTAAACAACATCTGATTTCTGAAGAATGCTACATCTGTGTACATCTTCCTGCAAATGCAGAGATTTCTTTTGCCTTGGTGCCTGCTGAGCCTTCACTTAATTATTCCATTTGCACTGTGGCTTTAATAAGTGAAGGATCATTGGATAAATATGAAACTCCTTTAGGTTGGACCCGTAACCCTTATTTAAGAGGTAAGGAGCGATTCAATATGACTCGGCAAGGTACCTTTGATACAGATGCTTACATATGATAACTTCACTATGTATCCCATGTCCCTTTTGCAGCTGGTGCGACCTAGCAAAATAAAATATCATTACTGCTTTGAACAAAAAGGGACACATAAAGTGGGACATTTACCAGTAATTGTATAACTACATATTTTGAGTGTGACCGAAAGGCCTCTTGAGTTAACTGTATTTGTACAAAAAATGCAAACTGTTCATGGTCTCATCCTGGGAGAAATGGAACTAATTCTGTTACAGATTGGTATTGGGTCTGTGGCACTAGAGCTTTCGCTTCCCTGCCATATGACTGGTCAGGGCATCGCTCTTTAGTTAAGCTGTTAGCACCTTTTGAGTTTATAGCTCCAAAACGATCTCACAGTAAACTTTTCATAGATGTTGTTCCTCCAGAACATAGATTAACTACTAAGTGGCACCGTTTCTGGACTTCATTATTCTCATCATGTGGCACGGTAGAACGGTAATGAAAAAATTCATTATTGTCTGGTCGTTTTTCCAAACGTAACTTCCCAGGTCATCTATGGTATTAAAAGGAACTGACAGCCCTTCGTTTAACTGCATTACAGAAAAGTATGGCTCTAGACATCCTGTTAGCTGAAGAAGGAGGGGTATGCCATCTTGTAGGTAGGTGATAGATGCTGTAGCTACATACCTCCTAATGATGATGCTCATAGTAATATCACTATTGCACTTACTCAACTACGTTCACTAACCGATGAGTTACGTAACGATGAACATGGAGATAACGCTTGGCCAGGTTTCTTTGGTTGTTTGGCTGGTTCTCACCTTACATGTCTATAATTATTCCTACTGTTGTGTTTTTGCTGATATTCCTTTGTGGACCATGTATCGTACAATGTATTCAAGCCCTGATTAACGAATCATCATAAAATCTTTGAATTCTCAGTATGTACATATCCGTTCTCGTGTCTGTCCTGAAGATGAAGAATATACTGATCTATTTCCATTCCCTGGTGATTATGATCCTCCAGAGAATACTTACCAAAGGGAGGAATGTGATGATAAAATTTACCGTGGAATTCTTTGATTATGTAAGTGATTATTGTTACTAGTAGTTGAACATATATCCACCTCATGAATGTACTATTGTTTGAATCAAAGGCCGTAAGTGCTGCCTTGTTCCTGCTATTTTAACCCTCTGATACATTGGGAACAAAATTACCCAGACTTCTCAGACTTCTCTTTTCTGTTTCTTCTTCTATTTGTGATTATATATAGTCAAGTAAGCATTGTTAGATACATGATGTCCTGCTTTTGTCTAAAAGGCACATAAGTGATTATGATGTTGACTAATGCCTAATAAACCCAATAAATAGCCTCTGTAATGAAGCTTTGGCAGAAGTGCTCTTGACTTGTCACAGAGTGCTTGTCAGTTCTCAAGAATCATACTAATACAGTAATATGTCTTTTGCCTGAGTTCTGTCTCTTCAAATTCTTATAGGTGGATTTCCACGACATGAGCAATATTTTTTAGTCCAAATATTTTAATTTTATACTGTAAGTTTAACTCAGTAGCTGCATTACCATTGTTGTTATTGTGTTTCTACATTGTGTCAGTATGGTTCATTTAGAAGAGCACTGATGTTTCTGATCATCAACTCATTGTATTGCACTGTTCTTAAAGAACTGGACTTAACTATTGAAGTATTTTTTTGAAAATGTTATGTAAGTTTATAAGTCATGTCACCTGCATTACCAGTTGTTGGGATCGTATTATCCTGTTATCTTGACCTGGTTCACATAGCACTGCTGACTTTGAGATCATCAGCTTTTTGTATCTGATGAATTCTCAATGAATTTTACTTTTTTTTTTTTTTTTTTGAAGGGAATGTTTTATTAAAATGTTACTGTTGATGTACCTCTTTCAGGGTCATGCATAATTTGATGCGTGGAAAAAGTCAAAATTGTGAAAATAATACTTAGAAAGTCATTATTCACCAAATATGCACTAACACACTGTTTTCTTCTCAAGCCACTATGTGCTAACTCAAGTGTGCGCATCAGGCACTGAAAACGCTATTTAGAGAATTTCAGGGCGGCAGGAGCTTGCCAGGGTAGTTTTTCTAACAAATGCATATATGCACATGCATGAATTGCTTTTCCATGACATTTTTCACATGTCTATGTTAAAACACGTGTGCTCTTCAGGGTCTGAAAATGCTAAGCAGAGTTAAAATTGCGGTGCTGTTGAAAAGTCTGCGTGTACAGAGTTAATCCAACTCAAATTGGAGTTAATCTATAAATCTGGATTGAGTTTAAATTGTTTTATTTCAGTCTCTGTGAATAAAAAGTTGGCGTCCAAACGGAGTGTTACAGCTTTTGTTTCAAAATCAACTCCAGCAGTGCTGTTATCAACATCTATTTGCTTTCTTACTCCAAAATTTAGAGCAAAATTTAGTCTGCAGCCTGAACGTGTGACGGAGGGTCAGAGCTCCTTAACTGATGAGTCCAGAGCAGAAATAGATGGAGATATCTTTGATGAGCTTGTAAAATCAGGTGCCCTGATCTTCAAGGTCTCTACTGGACAGCTTGTAATAGGTAAGAATATTCAGGAAAACAAGGACGTTTGATAGATTTAGAATTTTTATATAAATGTCATGGTCATTATGAAATCATTTCAAAAACAGTGCATTTAAACTTACAATCTGTTTTCATTTACTAATTTAGAGATTATCATCTTTAATCCATTTTATGGCTTTTGTTCTGATTTAAATGGAAAAAAAATAATGTGAGCTGTCCTGGTTCTTGGATGATATTTTGTAGATTTGCATGTTGAACTGTTAACTGATGAATCATCATCTTCAGCACTCTACTGTCCTTAGTTTCATCAAATTGATCAGATTTTACAGTTATCCTGGAATCAACCAGAAGGAAAAGGAGTCCAACAGCCTCTATGCCTCTATGGATCGAGATGAAGCAAGGCAGGTAAACTTTGAGTAAATATATTGACATTCTTAATTAACTAATTCTAAAGTAAAATATGGTAAATATTGGTCTTTTTTTTTAAATCACCTTGAATGGTTTTAGCAGTTGTGTTCTCTTTCTTCGGGAGGGTGTCAGAACTCAGAGTCCCTCTCTGAGTGGACACACTCAAGGGTGGACTGTACTCTCTGCCAATTCCCTATATTTCACTTATTGTTACTCACTGAAAAATAAAACTTAATGAAGAGTCTTCAGTCTTTGGATGAGGAGAAGCAAACTTCTTTATTGCAGTACCAACACAGCACGTTCCAATGAGCTCAAAGAAGGTGAACTGCCGCAGCGGTGACACCACAATCTCACGCAGGAGAGTTGAGTGCCCCAAGTCCTCCAAATTCCCTTGCATACATACCTAGACGCCTGCTGGCGCCACCCCCTTTTGGTCCGCCTATGTCAATAATTTCCCATTATCTTCAGTTTAAACCATTTTGACTCGTCCTATCCTAATTTACATACACTCCCACTATTTACCATTATCCTCTGACTTTTCTCCTCCTACTGACCTTTTGTCATCGTCTGTCTTCTTAGAATTTCCCCTTAATGTCCAGTTACCCAGCCTTGTTGACTTGTTACCCAGACACATCTTCTGAGACTCCGCATCCTGTTTTTCTTGTCTGAAAAATGGGGTTCTAAACCACATTCAGACTCCTCATCTTGTTTTGAGATGTCTCCTGACATAGAAGGGTCAAAGAAATGTTTTCTGTCTCCATGCCATTATGTTGTATTATTCTGCAGATGGTTGATACTGTTCTGAATGATAATCCAAAGAGTGAAGAAATCTTCATGGAGTATGATAAAACCAAAACACTAACAGAAGCAAAACAGAAACTGATGGTTAACATTCTGGTAGCAGATATGATAGAGTCACATGGGTAAGAATTCATAAAAATCTGCACTTAAACATTATTTAAAACCTGCACTTCATCTAAAATGATTACAGATTCAAGCAGTGACAGAGGATTCCACCATCAAGTGTGCAAAGTAATCATGCATTGTGAATCGTGACTCTTTTTCCATATCTACAAGATCTATATTCTAAAAATGGATATGTGAGTTTTTATTAATTCATTCTCATGCATTAGAGTGCAGAATGGATTTTCTGACAGTTTTCAGTCTTTTCTCTATTTTCTATTTTGCCTACATGATGTCAGGCTATAAAGTTTTTGCAAAATGTGTGTATAAATTGCTATTATTTGTAGATAACTTGGGTTCTGAATCATTACTATTTAGGCATGTGTATGTTTCATGGTGTGATACAGGAACACTTTTATGACCCGCAGGGTAATACAGGCTATCTTGCATGGAAGATCAAGGCAGTACAGCGAAACACATCAGTTGTCTCCCAGTGTCATTCCAGGCCTATTCATCTGGATAGCCCAAAGAGCCATCAAGAATCTCTTTTAACTGATGAACTGCTCTTCTGTGAAGAATGCAGAAAGGCATTATCTACAATGACTCACTCTGATGATGATGCCTCGATCAAAGGAAGAAGGAGAGCAACTTTTGAGCATAGATAGAAACTGGTTCATGATGAGGATGCTTCATTTTCAATCTTGGATGTGTTTCCTCACTTCTTAGATGTGCCTGGATTGGTGAGAAAACATTAGCTTTTTGTTCTTTCTAAATCCTACCTAATATGAAGCTGAAAGGAATCTATATATTGAAATATGTGAGAATTCTGTGTGTTCTTCTTTAAAGATTGACTGGAATTTCTCCATGATGTTTGGAGATGAGATGTCTGGAAAATTCCTGGCGAAGTGGCCTACATATTTCAAGCCCAAAGTAGTTGCTGACTGCAGGACTCTCCCCCCAAATGCATATGTTGAAGAGCTGCTCTCAGCACTTCAGCCTGAACCTGAGACCAGCTGTGGTCTGTTTTAAAACTTAATTTCAGAAATTGATGTATTCTTGCATTTTAATCCTACTTTTATTTGGCTAACCTATACAGTTTGTCCCTAGGATGGGATGGTGAAATGTCATCAATTCTCTTGCTGTTGCATCTTCTCTCCCCAAAGTCAAGAGGGCATAAAAAAACAGCGAAGATCAGTTCGGCTCAAGCTGCAAACAGTCTTGTATCTTAAGGCATATCTTAAGGTACGTCAAGGTTAGTTTCTGTAGACACCTGAATTTGGTTCTTTGTCAGAAATAAATATTTTTAGGAATTTATGAGCTGCAGCTAATTTTTAGTTAAAAGGGAATGTAAATTTTGTTTGTGCCATTTAACAGAGAAATTATTTTATTGCTTTAATATACACTACTTGAACTAATCATAACATCATTTGCCCTATTGCCACAGGAAGGAGCCAGTCTCACTACCTTCCTTGAGCAAGCTGAAGCAAGACAACCCTTTCTCCTCTGCATTGGTGAGAAAAAGAATAAAATCAGAAGGTTCTGCATCATCCTTGACCAAAAGGCTATCCTATGCAAGGCTCAGACATCAGTGGCAGTTTTTGATGGGCTGTTTAAAGCTCACTATGTCTTCAGTCTCTGTGATGGAGCTCTTTGCAATTTTTATACATTCGTGCAGACCACAATCTATAATATTGACGTTGGAAGGAGAGCCCACCTGTCAAGGAACTTTAAGCATGTCTGCTGCAGCGAGATGGTTGAACTGAGCCTTTGATCCTTAGTTCAGAGAAGTTTACCTGTTTTGTTTGTAAAGCTGTTGTTGTTCCTCTTTCGGCTGCTCCCGTTAGGGGTCGCCACAGCGGATCATTAATCCGCATATTTGATTTGGCATATTTTTTAGGCCAGATGCCCTTCCTGACACAGCCCTCCCCAGTTTTTTTTTTTATCCAGGCTTGGGACCGGCACTAAGAATGCACTATTGCACACAACCCTAGTGACTGGGTTTGGTTCCCTGGCTGGGACTTGAACCCAGGCAGCAAAGGTGAGAGTGCTGTGGCCTAACCACTAATCCTCCAGGGATGTGCTTTGTTTATAAAGTGCACCATGAAAATTATTTTCACCTTTGTCAGCACTTAAAGTTTCATCCTGGCAAAGCATTACATCTAAAATGTGGGGAACCGGGATGCCCTTTATCTTTTTTTGCACATACAGTGGCTTCAGGAAGCATCTCAACACTGTTCACATATACACTCTGTGAATCAACAAGCCAGGATGTCAACACGCAAGGAAGACACGAAGAGGAAGTTTCAAGTGATTGGCCAGTATGTACAGATACTGTTGACACTTTACATGTCCCAATTCCTACACCACAAAACTCTGTTACGACTGATCAGCTGGCATCAATGTCTGGTTCAATTGTTGCACACTTACCAGCATCAGGTCTCCCTTGAAGTATAGTTGAAACAATAGTTTGGTCTATGGAAGAAGTTATTAATGATGTTCAAAGCCACGCACAAGAGGAAGTTTTAACAACCTTTTCTCCTGAAACAAAGAGCTCAGACTTCAAAAATCGAGCACTGATTTATTCAATTTAACAATCCTTTTTCAGTGGCAAATAGACATAAACATTTTAAAGAAAAATGTAAAATAATGGAGCCTGTATAATATGTCATTGGTGTGAGGTTGGATATATGAAGAGATAGCACTACTGGGATATACAGCCAGGACCCTGTAACAGACAAGTATATATATGTACCTATTCTGGATACTCTCAAATAGATTTTCAAAAGCAAAGAATTAAGGGAGAGTTTTTTTTTTGCAAGAAAAACACAATAAAAATGGTATTTACAAGGACAATAATGATGGATCATATTTCCAAACCCTTTCTCTATTCCCACAGCATAGGTATGCTCTTCAAATCCTGCTCTATTATGATGATTTTGAAACCACCAATCTTTTAGGATCTAAAAGGGGAGTCTACAAACACGGCTGTGTATTTTTCTTTAAAAAATCTTTTACCCAAGTTTAACTCTGTGTTAATGAATATACATCTTGCAGTTCTTTTCTATGCTGAAGATTTGAAGAAATATTGTTTTAATGGGATACTAAAGCCTCTTACTGATGATCAGAAAATTTTAGAAGTTGAAGGGATTCAGCTTTCTTATTTTGAAAACTCTTTGTTTGGTTCAGTAATTCAAGTGAAAGGAGATAATCTTGCTTTAAATGACTACCTTTTGTTGAATCTTTCAGTGGAACACATTGCTATCGGTTTTGCTTCTCCAGTAAGGATGAACGTCAAACTATGTTTACTGAGGATCATCCTGGACTTATATAATGTTCAGACGAACTTCTTTCTGAACATTGTAAGGCACTAAATGAAAGTCCTATACTGCATTCACAGTATGGTGGTAAAAATCCCTGTGTGTTAAATTCACCACAGTATTTCCATATCATTGTCAATTACTCTGTTGATATGATTTGATGGAAGGTGTTGTACACCGTAAGCTGGTTTTTCAGTACTTTGTTAAAAAGGGCTGTGTCTCTGTAAACATGCTCTCAGACAGGATAGAAAGCTTTAGATATGGTTACACATATCATAAAAACCGAACAAGCAGATTAAAAATGGATGATAACAGCAAACACCTGGGTTGGAATGCTATCCAATCATGATGTGTTCTTTGCCATACTCTTATTTTTGATGATAGTTATTGGTCACTGGAACGTCCTTCTTCTTTTAATACAAATTATCAGCAGTTATAACTGATGGAATATGTTACTTGAAACATTTGATCTGGGATCAACATAATCTCTTCAAATCACTGTTTCCTGACAGGAAATTGATTCCCAAGCACCACGTGATGATACACTATCCAAGATGCATTAAAAAAAAATTGGTCCTCTTATCCATATGTGTTGCTTGCAGTTTGAAGATAAGTACTTAATTTTTTCTTAAAGGTCTGAGAAAAATTTTACAAATCTAATAAAATCTTTAGTAATTCAGCATCATCGACAATACAATTGGCTTTTCACTATGACAATTATTGTTTCAACAGATTTGAATGTGGCCCTGTAAAAGTAAAAAAACATTTGTAATTTGGATGGTGGGGAAATGCTTAGCCACATATTACATTTAGAGCCATTTTCAGGTGTTTCAACTACCAATTGGGTTAGAAATTATAGTTCTGAATATAACATTAATTTGTTTTATGTTAATCTTATGATCTCCCTGTGTTTAAAAAGATCTGTTATATGTGGCGAGCATGCTTTTATTTTTGCCTGTAGTGTTGATACACTGTACTTTGTACACTTAAATGCATACTGTATTGAGAAACTGAAATTGATCTGTATCTGTCACCTGTATTGATCTGTATTGCATTTACTTTAAACTATTTGATAAGAAATACTATAATGTGATTGATAACAGGGCATACAGTGCCATATTGTTACATTTTAAAAACAGATTGATGAATGTGTTTACAATTAATATAGTGTATATGTTTTACAAATAAAAACATGTTTTTTTCCAAAGTAATATTTAATTGTGTTTTTTTTGCTTTTGTATTACAATAGTGTTAATCCAGATAACACTAAAATTGTGTTATTACACTCTGAGTGGGTTCATTTCTAAGAATCCACACCAGTGTAAAATTTATTTTAAAATTTATTACACTGCTTACTATTGAGTAGTGTTAAATTTCATGAATTTTGATTACAGTGTCTATGTGCCAACACTTTAAAAAAGTGTTAAAGTAACTCTATCGGGAGTTGAAATATGAACTAACACACTGTTTTCTTAACGTTTTTTGCTTTTAAAATTGTGCGCTTCAAAAAGCTATTTCGAGAGTTTCAAGGCGCCAGGGGCTTGGGAAAGTGGTTTTTCTAACAAACACATATATGCACTTGAATGAAGTACTTTTCCATGACATTTTTCACATGTTTATGAAGAATAATAATATGAAATATGAATGTTTTTAATAAAATGCATTAATTGATATTAGAGTGTTATAAAATCAAAATCGTGAAAAATAAAGTTTGAAAAGTCATTATTCACCAAATATGCAGTAAGACACAGTTTTCATAACAAGACTGTATATGCTTTTAGAAGTGTATGCTTCGTCAGCTGAAAACACTATTTAGGGTGTTTCAAGGCGCCAGGGGCTTGGGAAAGTTGTTTTTCTAACGACCGAATGCATACACTTGAGTGAAGTTCTTTTCAATGACATATGATTCTTTACATTAAGATGCATAATTAGCTAATAAAGTGCTAAAAAGTCAAACCCTTTAGAAAGTAACCCTTCAGCAAATGTGCACTAAAAATCAGTTTTCTTATCAAACCTCTATGTCCAAACATAACTGTCTGGTTTGTGGGCTGAAAACGCTATTTAGAGAGTTTCAAGGGCGACATTCAGCAAGAAACAGTAAGAAAGTCATGCTCCACATGAGCTCTTCAAATTTTGCAGTTTTTTCACCTCTGGAGTGAACCAAACCTAAAAAACCTATATCAAATTGAAGATAAAAGAAAGAGGATTATTAAGATAACCATGATAACTGTGAGCTGATTAATTTTCCTTTAATTTCTTCTGCACTCTTCAACAATACAACTAAGCAGCACTGACACAGAGCAGTTTGGAGGACAGGCAGACAAATCAGACGATACTGGAATTAATTCACATTCAAGTTACAGGCAAGACTGAGTTACCATATACACTGATTATTAAATAAAAGATTATTACAAAATTAGTGGAATAGAAATAAGGAAGGTTATTTGTTGGCTAAGTAACTTATAGTTAAACTAGTAGCAGTCTGTGAGTGACAGTTAAAAAGTGACAGTTAGAAAAACAAATCAAAACAAAACAAAACAAAGAAAACAATGAAAGCTACAGCAGGAAAGCCCCTCCCCCTCTCCATCACATATCCACAAACTATTAAAAGTGCAAAGGACAAGAAAGCCTGTATTTATATACAGCCTGCTGAAGACAAATCCAGAGACTTTAATGGCAGACTTTTCACAACAAGGGGACAGGTTCATCACCACAAATCTGCTCCTCTACACAGAAGACTGTAATGCTTGGCACATGGATATCTGTAAATATTACAAAAGTATTCAAAAGCAAGGCACCTTGTAACGGTAGACAAATCAGATTCATGAAGAAGACGACACTAACAAGGCATTTCTCACTGTAAATATCGACCCTAATGGAACCATAATGTTCCTGGGGAGTGAAGAAAGTCTCAGCTCTGTCCAGACAAACTTTAACAGCATCAAAACACTGGCAGAGGCTGAGAAACTAACACAAGGAGCAAACAGTCATGCTGCAAAAGACTGTGAAGCCCAGAGCTCAGAAGAGGGGCTAGAGGGGAAGTTCTAGTAACTGAGACTCACAGTGGGAGCAGTCTATCACTCAAATCAGAAACAGCCTCTCCCTAAAAGAGACAGAGCTGGCAGAACTCAGGGAATTAATGCTCTCACATGCAACATCCAGTGAGCATGTACAACACCTGGTGAACAAACTCAATCACTTCACACGAGTTTAAAGCCAGTATTGAGAAGCTGAGAGGAGCGATAAGGGAACTGCAGCAGGACAGGAAGACCCTGAGTAGAGAGCTGAAAGCAGTCAGGGAGGAGCTGCTCCTCAGAGAAGGAGAAATACAAAGTCTGAGAGAACAGACAAAGAGCCTCCCACACACCTGCAAGCAGCAATCCAGCTCACCCAGCAGCCCACACTCTGACACATGAGTCCAACACTCCAACAACAGCAGCACCCCTGACAACACACGCAGGGGTGAGTTCCCCCAAGAGCAAGAAAATGCACCCCAGAATGCAGAAGTTGTCATCTTAATCATTTCAAATGGCAAGTTCATCAATGAAAAACAGTTCTTTCCTAATCACGAAACATTAAAACTGTCGTGCCCAAAAACAGTGTCCTACAACAACTGAGGAAACAACAACAAGGAAAATCTGGGTGAACTCATCATCATCCACGTGGGGACAAATGACCTGAGGACACAACAAGGGCGAGTGGCAGAATCAGTAACATAGGTGGCCATTAACGTACCACGAACCTTCCCAAATTCAAAAATAGTTGTCTCCACTGTCCTACCTAGAACTTCCATCCTTCCACCATAAAAAGAGTGAACACAGCCATCTCATGTGGATGTGCTGGAATGCCAAACATTCACCTGGCGTATCATCCTACACTAGATCTTCACCACCTCCATGACCACATCCACCTCCATAAAGACAGTGTTCATGTATTTGCTAAAACCCTTAAAGATGTTGCCCTGGGCCCCCAAGAGTGCCAGAGCAACAGCCAACCCTCAGCCAGTGAGACGCTTTCTCCTAGCACCGTGAAAAAGCATTGTCTCTCCACACACAGCTGAGCTTTACACTACATCCCCCAACCAAAGGCCTGCATCCTATCGCCAGCTCACTCTGCCCTCAGGCCCCCGCCAGGAGCTTCGCCACCCACATTCTGCCCCCCTGCACCTGCATCCTGGACCCCAACACCCACAGCCTGGACCTCCACACCCTGCACTCTATCACCATAAGCCTACACTGCAGCACCCAAGACCCCAGCACCAGCACTTCAAGGCCTTTTCCATGGAAACAAGAGCAGCAAAAACACAGAAGACCCAGAGCAGCTTCAGCAAGGAACACCGCCACCTCAACAGCGCAGCAGCCTGGTCCACACTCACATCCCCACCAGCCTGAGCAGGAGGAGCAGCCTAAAATTATAGACATACTCAGACAGTTTGTTTTAGTAACCTGATTAACATAAAATTAAATCAAACCGAATGCATAGCCAGCACCATTGATCTGATGCTAGGACTGTTGAACATTAGATCTCTTATGTCTAAAGCACTTATTGTTAATGAAACCATTACTGATCAGGAGTTTGATGTACTGTGTTTAACAGAAACGTGGATTAAACCAAACGAGTTTGTAGCATTAAATAAAGCTAGTCCTCCCGGGTACAGTTACATACATCAGCCCCATCTAACTGGCAAAGGAGGAGGCATCGCAGTCATCTATAAAGATAATCTAGGCATCACACAAAAACCTAGTCATAAATTCAACGTATTTGAAGTTCTTTATCCTAACATAACATACGTAGCCACTAAAAATAAGTCTACTCAGGTGATTCCAGTAATTATTATTTATAGACCCCCAGGGCCATATTCGGAATTTCTATGTGAATTTGCGAATTTCATCTCTAACCCGGTTGTTTCTTTAGACTAAGCATTAATTGTTGGAGACTTTAATATTCATTTTGATAATCCAGATGACCCTCTAAGAACAGCAGTTGTGTCCATCCTTGATTCAGTAGGGGTTAATCAGAATGTAATAGGACCCACCCATAGTGGTGGTCACACTCTTCATTTAATACTAACATTCAGATTAAATATAGAAAATATAGTCTCCTTTCCACAGTCTGAAGCTATCTCAGGTCATTACCTCATCTCATTTAAAATGTGTCTTAATCATAATATATGCACCTTGCCACGTCACCGTGTTAAACGTACTTTCACGTCAACAACTGCACACAGTTTTATCAGTAATCTCCCAGATTTATCAACCATGACTGGATCACCGTCTGATCCCAAAGAACTTGACCAGGCAACTGAATGCTTAGAATCAACGTTCTGCAACTCGCTAGATAAGGTAGCTCCACTTAAAAGAAAAATAATTAGGGAGAAAAAGCTAGCACCCTGGTATAGCAATCACACACGAACTTTAAAACAGACCACTCGAAAACTAGAATGTAAATGGCGTCAAACTAAATCGGTAGTATTGCAAATAAGTGAAGTGACTTGTGGCCAAGTATGGTGACCCATACTCGGAATTTGAGCTCTGCATTTAACTCATCCAAGTGCACACACACAGTAGCGAACACACACACACCGTGAACACACACCCGGAGCAGTGGGCAGCCTTTTTTTGCTGCGGCGCCCGGGGAGCAGTTGGGGGTTTGGTGCCTTGACCATTCACTCAGGTTTGTCGACGGTGGAGTGGCGGGCTGCCTTATGTCCCTAGGTGCCCTCATGTCTGTGTTAGCTTTTGGCTATCCCTTTTAGTTATGCTGTCATAGCTAGTCTTGCCAGAGTCCCTTCTCTCTCTCTCTCCCTCACTCTCAGTCTAGCTACACATGCTACTTCTGAGATGCCAGTAATCCTGACCACTTCTGCTCCCCGGAACTGCCTGATCCATCCTGATGCCCTACTTCAGGTTGGAGTTCTCATCGGTTGAGTTTGCTCGCTGCTGCTGGGGGTAGCCCCATATGGACGGCCTGAAGAACCATTTGGATTGCTGGGGATAGTACCACCTGGGGGCTGTGGAGATGGCTTGGGGATCACATATGGGGAGCTGTATTGGCTTGGGACTGCGATTGCTGTAGTGGCTTTGGGGCTGCAGTTGCCACAAGCACCTTCGTACTCAGGACTCCATCAGTGGACAGTGAATAGATTTTAACCAGCCGGATTTATAATTGCACTATCCGTTGCAACCAGATGAGGATGGGTTCCCTTTTGAGCCTGGGTCCTCTCAAGGTTTCTTCCTCATATTGTCTCAGGGAGTTTTTCCTTGCCACTGTCGCCTCTGGTTTGCTCATTAGGGATAAATTCACAGGGATAAATTCACATATTTACAATATATTTTTTGTGAATCCATTTATTTCTGTAAAGCTGCTTAGTGACAGTGTCCATTGTTAAAAGCGCTATACAAATAAAATTGAATTGAATTAAATTGAAAGAATTACATGTGGGAGAGGTTCAAAAGGCATCAGAATCTGGCACAAAATAAAAATTGATAAATACATCTAAATAATTAAAAAAGAAGTGTCTCACATCTGGCTCAAAGTCAACAAACACCTTAGCCAAACAACAAAAGATATTTTCTCATGTGCCCTTTACTTATTCCTTCCTCTGAATCTCCATACTATTACGAAGGCATCTTTGAGACTCTCCATAGGTAAATTAACCACTTCCAGGCCCAGGGAAGTGTGTTGACTTGTGGGGCTCTAAATGCTAGCCCTGGACCCCTACCTGACTACACCACAGATAATGGGAACAACTACATTTTTGTACAGAGCTTCCCACAAAATATAGTAAACTTCCCAAGGAATAACTCTGATGACTATGTGAATGAAAATGGGAAGCTTCTGATTGAGCTCTGTCTGAGCCTTGGTCCTAGGGTGAGAGGAGACTCTTGGAAGGTATAACTATAGTTCATTTCATGGTTGCTCAGAAGTTGATTACATGATCACAGACTTAGAACCATTCTCTTTCAAAGCATTCAGAGTCAAACCACTAAGACCCCTATCAGATCACAGCCAAATTACTGTGTATTTCAAAAGGGGCGCAAAATTAAGAATGCCATTACTAAAACTGTTCAACTTCGTTCTGAGTGTTGGTAATTTCCCTGACACCTGGAATAAAGGACTCATCACACCCATATTCAAAAGTGGAGACATATTAGATCCAAAAAATTACAGAGGCATCTGTATAAGTAGTAATCTGAGGAAGTTGTTATGCAGCATCATCAACACAAGACTCATACACTTCCTTATCGAGCATGATGTCTTAAGCAAAAGTCAGATTGGATTCTTACCAAATTATAGAACATCAGACCATATTTTTACACTGTCTACTGTCTCAACTTACAGAAATTAGGATAGGGGGCAAAACATAACAGAACATAACAATGTACTCAAACAATAAACGTGGAATCAAAATTGGGAATAAACAAACTGAATTCTTCACTCGAGGGTGGGGTGTAAGGCAGGGCTGCCCACTGTCACCAAATCTCTTCCATATATATATATATATATATATATATATATATATATATATATATATATATATATATATGTATAAAGTTTGATAAAGTTCCTCCTCTATGCCTATGATCTGGTCCTGCTGTCTCCAACAGAAGACAGTCTACAGCAGAACCTAGACACACATGGTCTGCACACATTCTGTCAGACCAGGGCCCTGACTATAAACTCAATTAAAACAAAAGCTCTAATATTTCAGAAAAGACCTAGATGTCAGGGAAAGAGATATAATTTCACCCTTGGTATGACCAAAATTGATCATGCCACAAACTCGTCATACCTTGGGCTGAAATTCAGTGCAAATGGAAACCTTAACTTGGCTGTGAATGAACTGAAAGAGAAAGCAAGAGGGGCTTTCTATGCCATTAAAAATCTGTTCAATTTCAAATGCGAATTAGATTCTGGCTCAAAATATTCCAGGCAGTTATTGAATCAATTGCACTATATGGCAGTGAAGTATGGGGTCCTCTCCTAAATCATGAATTCGAAAAATGGGACAAAAAAACACAATTGAAGCCCTGCATACAGAG